>NC_087336.1:6370000-6557500 GCF_037043105.1 Vanessa tameamea
TGATAATTGCCAGTCAAAAGACTTAATTACGTAGCGGTTGACGTCACGAAGTAAGTCTGTTGTAACCATAAGATCGTCAAATCGTATGGCTGTACTTTGTTTTTTTCTGTTCTCATAATGTGTAGATGAAAAATCCATTAAGAAGGGAACACTCGCTGTCATATTAGGACCGTATTAACTTATAGAATATAATATAAC
This sequence comes from Vanessa tameamea, assembly GCF_037043105.1. Taxonomy (NCBI): domain Eukaryota; kingdom Metazoa; phylum Arthropoda; class Insecta; order Lepidoptera; family Nymphalidae; genus Vanessa; species Vanessa tameamea. The sequence goes on from NC_087336.1 coordinate 6,370,199, forward strand.
GCAACGATCGACACTTAGAATGTCTTGGTACGATTAGAGCAACTTTCTCTAGAAGCCCTTTGATAATTGCGTGGGTTATTGTCGCCCACCGCCGGATGTATTACGACATAACTATATTATTATGTTATAAATACAACTTTATAAAGTAGATTCATACGCCAAATAAATACAAGTTACTTTGATAATTTAAATATTGAGATGAATGTATTTACAATTTTGGAAAAGTTGTAACTTTTGGGCATGAAACGTAACGAATTACAATTTATTATATATGAATCTAGCCGGTGTGAGTCAGTGAGTGGACAATGAAATTGACTAAATGTTAATCACAGTTAGAGGTTATAAAATCATGGAATCATTTTACTATTAGTCATCAATATTTTTGGAAAACATTGAAACATACGCTGACCGATGGTGGTGGTGGCGAGCTGTTCATTGGAGAGGATGTCTGTTCTTCAGATAGCTATTGTCAAAAATAAACAACTAATGAATCATTGATATTATAAATCAACTTTATCCTTAACAGGCGATAATATATTTTATTGAATGTAATATTTATCTATCTAGAAAATAGTTTTAAAGACTCACCTATTTTGTCATTGTTATATAAATTTAGGTTCCATTAAGAGTATGTGTTAAAATTGTCCAAAGATAACATGCATTCAAGTTTACGAATTGGTCATCGACCAATGACGTAATGGATGGAAGTAATGACGTCATATCTGTCTTATGTCATGAGTGCTTTGAGGAAAAACAGCGTAGGTGAGCGTATGACTTATAAAGGAAAATAGTTCACATTGAATATCGACAGCGTTATAATATCAGTCCACGTGGACTCGTGATCTTTAAGAGCTCTTAAGACTTTCTTTATTTAATGACTAATAACTTCGATACGGAGAGTTTATTTAAACGAAGAAACAATACCTTTATAATAACAGTTCTGGCACGAAAGGACTATTCCTTATAAATATATCATCAACACTAAAAGTGAATGTTCTTTGAGATAACTCCAAAAAATTTACTACTGACAATTGGGGCAACCGAAAATATTACATCGTAAAAATAATCTCAGTCAACCTAGCGGATATTTCGTCACTGTCGTTTTATCTTAATGATGTAAGGTAACGCATCTGCTGAGATTACGTGCCCGCTAGATTTGTTAGAAGAATATTATGTTCGGAGGCCGTAATAAGGAAACGAAACACGTTTTAAATGTCGAGTTATTATTTCGTGTTGATTAATAATTGAAGATATATTAAATATCAAAACATAAATATTCTCTATCAAGGCTTTTACAAATTAATATCAATCTTTACAACAAATACATATACAATAAAATATACGTGTAGATACTCTTTGAAAATCATCATCATCTATATAATACTAGTACAGAATATTATTAAAAAAAACTTTATAAATATTTTTGATAAAGCAAAACGACGTGTGCAGAACAAGCAACGAATAAATCAATTGAAAAAAAACCTTGCGATACAAATATTCATGGCTATGATGATGACAGTTAAGGAGTTCCATGGCCTGGAATCACAGCAGGGTGACCATACCAATGAAATTTCATCTGAACTGAAGCAAAATGTAAAATTTCAAATTTTAAAATTTGACCTGGACTAACAAGCAAAGATAAAACATTTATCGTAGTAGGTTTCGAGAATTAAATCTTTGTAGTATATTTAAATAACTTGGTGGTAGGGCTTTGTTCAAGCGCGTCTGGGTAGGTACCACCCACTCATCAGATATTCTACCGCCAAAGAACAGTACTCTGTATTGTTGTTTTCCGGTTAGATGGGTGAGTGAGCCAGTGTAATCACAGGCACAAGGGACATAACATCATTGGTGATGTGAGGTGGTGACCACTTACCATCAGGTGGCCCATATGCTCTTCCGCCAACCGATGCCATAAAAAAAATTGTCTTTTTATCAGTAGTTGAATGGGATTAGACTGAAAATTATGAAAACTAGTTGTTAAAACAATTGCGTGATGTCGATATTAATTCAAAAACCTGTGCCTAAATCTTATCGAAGTATTTAATGGGTTAATGGTATCCATACTAATATTATAAACGCGAAAGTAACTCTGTCTGTGACTTCTTCACACTGAAACCGTTGAACTGATGGAAATGAAATTTGCTATGGAGATAGTTTGAGTACCGGCGAAGGACATAGACTACTTTTTAAAAAAAAAATCTAACACCTCTAGGGGGTAAAGTAGGGGTTGACGGTTTGTGTGCTTTAGATAATGTTTTATAAATTTTGCTCGGGTGAAGCCACAGGTCCAGCTAGTAGGAAATAAACATATATAGAACGAACATACGTTCATTTTATACACATAGACTAGAAATATTAAGTTCTTGTATTTAGTATATATTGCTATAACAACTGTACTGTACTGTCACTAATATAGACTAGTTTGTTCGATCATCATGAAATTATCATACATGTTGTTCGTGGTCTAGAAAATAACATAAGTTACCAAACACTTGCACAAAAGAGTTTAATTTTCAATTCGTTTTCGTACATCATTATCATAGTAACATAATTGTATCATACAAACAGTGTTGTCAACAAACCGGCGGTGTTGACGCGTGCCCTATCTGCGCGCGCGCACGATAAACGCGCCCGCCATGATAATGAGATGATTAACATACATGCTACTACGCTTTGTCACATTTAGAATCCGTATTGAGGATCTACCTATAATCAGGAATGCACTGTTTATATTAAAGATTTATCTAAGTCCTGTCTTAATAACAGCAATCATATTTTAATTGATAATATGTAAATTTTTGTTCCACAATCAATGAATTAAATATTTATTCAAATGTACTGGTGTAAGCCTATTTGGATAAATTCTAATTATGCATCTGATAAATAATCATTGGAGTGAAAATACATATCTATTAAGCAAAAATAAAAACAGATATGTTATGAAGATAATATCATAGTAGAGGAATAACAAGAAAGGATTAAACTTGCAATATTTCTTTTCGAAAACTTGCCATGTCAGTATATCTACACAAGTATTCTTAAAGCAGTCTAACAGATGATCTTTTCTATACATTTTAAGTGCACAACCAAATTGAGTAGTTACAATACGGTTTAATTAACGTCAGCAAACTTTAATTGTATAAGTAATTAGAGTAATCGTTAGATAGTTTATAATTATTCGGTTGTAGTAATAATTATCTAAATGACATATTAGTAAGAATGTAATGGAGCCATAAAAGATAAAAAAAGTAATAATCACAGAACGAACGGGAACTCCAAAAAAAAAAACAGAAAAAGAGTAACTACTCAGTTTTTTTGCCGGATCTCCTCGGTAGAATCTACATTCCGAACCGGTGGTAGCTTAACTTACTTAATATAGTTTGTTAAATGACGATTCAAAAGTGCTTGTAAAAACCTACTCGAATAAAGTATATTTTGATTTTGAAAAAGAATTGAACGTAAAAGTCGTAGGAAAAATATTAATAATAAAGTATTTGTTCTGAAACTTGCGTTAGGTACCCTATGTTCTTATCTGTAACCCTGAGTAGCTAAGACGTCGAGTAACAAACAGATAAACGAACACATTCGTATAATGTAAGTTACGATTACATAATCCGCTAATGTAGCAATTTTTGGTTACAAATACTTTATGTAGTTGAAGAGTAAGGTGTATTTACGTGATCTATGTATAAACTTTGATTGCTGTAACGCATAAAAACATCATATAATCTTCAAAGTTACCAAACTTAGGGAATAATGTATTGCGACCGAGTTTATTACCTACATAACAACTAAAGTACTTTCCAAGTTTTTTTTTTTTTAATAAGATTCAATGGTTTATTTTCAAAAACTACTTTTATTAGCTATAAAAAGTGTTTTAACAACATCTGCGATAAAAAGGCATCTTGTTATTGCAATTTATAAAAATTCAAAATGAACATCGGTTTGTATTTAAAAAATAGTAATAAATGTTATATATTTAGCAAAGTTTCAAAAACATCCCTAATGTGTTCTGTAACTATATATCTTTGGCCTCTTATGAAAAGAAAACTGACGAGTTTATTATAACAAATAGGAAATCCTTCAGAGCATTTCCTTGACTCACTGGAGCCATTTCGATCCTCCAGGCTCAGGTTATGTAACGACGGCGCCGGGACGACTGGCGCCGTTGGGGAGGCGGCATGAATAGTAGTGGCGCCCAGCGTGGGACCGATGTCTGAGGCTCCAAAGATTTAACATTTGTTGAGGCTAGGGCTGTTTTCTTAAGTTTTGAAAACGTGAACTTTATTTCGAGGCAAATTTTGACTAGTTTTATAAATAAATAAATTTATTAAGTTATTTAATGCTGATTATAATTATTTACGTAATATGTGGACATTATATATGTGTGTTTTTAATTTTCACATAATTTATAGAAATTACATTATAGATAACAAGAGGATTCAGCATTTTTACTGAAGTATCATTGTCACAATCTAAAGTAGAAAATAATCGTATAATTTAAATTGCAAAGGATTTTTATTGAATTTCTTGATATATTTAAAAAAAATCGAAAATGTTTCTTATTAAAAAGCCTCATTAATCGGGATGATTCGTAAAACATTTTAAGTTTTTTTCCATTTTATGACCAAATAACTTGTTTTATTATTTTAATGAGTTGATTTCATATATTGTCTATTTGTAACAATTTATAAACAGCACCAGGATGACCATTTAAACGCACGTGAACTCGTATTAGTAGTTATTTGAATTCTATTTTTTTCGAATTTTCTACAAAATTAATTTTTATTTTATGATGTATTTCAAAGGTATTTATTATAATTTAGTTTATTTCTTTTCAGGTATAATACAAGTTGAAATGTGAAGAAGAAGAACAAAAGGAAACACGCCAAAACTGTGCCTTAATTAGTTATAAACAAGTGCCTATAGAAGCGAGGAGTGCATACGAACGACAATTTACGAAAAAACGAATTTATTACTTGGTGAGTTTACTTAAGACTTTAAAGTTATTACGGAAATAGCTACTAAATCCTCATTGGTCTACGCATATGTCTAGCCTGTTAAATCGCAGAAGAAATACAGTTCGCACCTTAGATTTGGATACGTATTACATGCGATTTGCTAATAGCTCTCCTGTGTTATGCACTACAAGCAGTTCATTAATACATCTTTATTTATAAAACAAATCTATTCCGCTTAACTACTTATAACCTTTGACTTTACTTCCAAAGTTCCGCTAAAACAATCTTCGACGTTCAAAAATGCCAGTTTTTCAAAATCCATGATTATATCATGTATTATTTATGTTCTCGACTAATGATATTGCCTTAATACGATATTCTACTATGTTTGAAAAAGTAAAGGCAAAATTTTGATTTTCCTAATAAAAGTCACAAAAAGTATATTTCGGGAAAATAAACACGTTTTCTTGCCATAAAATTAAAGTATATTTTGAACTTTTTTATTCCCGCGAAAACGCTTTCAGTCATTTTGGTGACGTCACATGGTAAAAACAGCAGTTATGTGTGTACGACTGGCACTCATACAACGTTAACAGCTATAAATATTTGGTGTTTTTTGGGAAAATAATGAATTACAATCACTATCGTTGGAGCGTAATGTAATAAAATAATAATGCGCTTTTATGACTCCAAATCAAAATATTTAAGTGTATTTCTAAATGTATTTTAACTTTTATCAAATTTCATAATTTATTTTTCACCAACGAATATACCCTATTCTTACCCTTTTGTCTTTTTGTTTTTTCTGAGCAAAGGACTAATTAGTTCTCTGCTCAAAGGCTCCGGAAGAGATCGCTGCTTTAGCAATAAGACCTGCCGATGCACCTAATGCAACTTTTTCAACCCAAATGTCAAATTTGGTTTAAGAATTGCTATGCAATAAAGAATACCCAAATAATAGCGCTTACGAGATGCACTAAATCTCCATAACAAAATTGTAACTATTATTAAGTTTGGCTAAAGAAATAACGTTTGCCAGCGTCTATAGATTGATTTGAGAGTGCGTCGAGATTTAATCTTGTTTGTACAATATCGAGTGCAGAACTAAAACCATTTCAATGCCTCACAGCGGGATGTGCACGCGTGGGTGGATTTGTTGATAAAAAACGTCGTTTCAGCTGCTATTTTTCATCATCTACACGATAAAGGGAAGGTCCATGTGAATGTACACGGGATAGCAATACAAAATTTTATATTAATCTTACTTATGGACTGCGACCTCTGCTACCGAGGAGTTCGAAATGTTTAAAAAAATATTTGATTCAAATATCGAACCTATTTGAGTTTTTAATGGGTACGAATGGGTTTTGAATTTGAAATTATAATGCGGAGCGAAATATGTATGACTTTGGAAATTACTTCCTTTTTCTGAATTATCGTTTTAGCGATTGGTCGTACATTAAGGTTGCTTCATACTAACGTTTAATGATTTTGATGTTCACCGGTTTGTCCGTGAAATAGTAACAGAGAAAAAGAAACTTTCGTATTTATAATATTAGTATAGATAAAGATTATGCAAGACCTACGTACCAATTATATCAACACCAATTTGTTTGTTGCCAATGTATAAATTTATTGTAACTATTTGCTTAAATTTAGCAAAAAGCTAAGCAAGCCAGATTAAAAAAAGGCATAAAATTTCAAATTTTTTATAGTTCGAGTTTGATAGTAAACAATATAAATAATTTTCTTACGGGTTCTTTCCTTACATTTAGTATTAAATCTTTGACGTGTGAACATTTACGTATTATTTTCGTAATTTCGGGTACATCGTGATTTTTTGTCTCATAATCATCACATAATAATTTTGTTTGATAAATATTAGGTGATTTTCCACCTAGATGTCCGAAAATCCACAACAGCGCGATTTTTAAGACACTTTATGCCTCGCACAACCACTCTGTGGAACCAGCTTTCGCCGGCGGTTTTTCCGAACCGATACGACTTAGGAACCTTCAAGAAAAGAGCGTACTCTTTCCTGAAAGGCCGGCAACGCACCTGCAAGCCCCCCGGTGTTGCAGATGTCCATGGGCGGTGGTAGTCACTTTCCATCAGGTGAGCCTCCTGCTCGTTTGCCACCTCTAACATAAAAATAAAAAAAAATAAAAAGGTGGACTGTCAAATGAATCTGATGGCGTGACACCATACAAATATATATTGACACTAAACATTAACATCTCAATGCACCACCAACTTTGCTAAGTAAAATGTTATGTCCCTTGCGCCTGTTCCTCTGACTTGTTCACCCTTCAAATCAGAACACGACAAGAGTATTGCTGTTTGGCGGTAGGTGAAATAAAAAAAAAAAAAACTTTATTCAAGTATGCTCATAAAAGCACTTTTGAATCGTCGTGTTACAGTATTGAATTGTTCTAAAGTTGTAAAGCTACCACTAGTAGTAGATTCTACTGAGAACCGGCAAGAAACTCAGTAGGTACTCTTTTCCACCATTTCAATTACAGATTATATCAGTAAACTACAATTAAATTATTATATCCTGCGCGCGGTTTTTATCTTTAGTATAATCTTGTATTGAGTAATATGCCTTATTTATCAATGTTTTTTGACATGAGCCTTAAATTTTTTAATAGACCAATTTAAGTTCGCCGTAACTAAGCCTGGTAGCCATTAAGCAAAGTGTCATAATATAAGAAACACCTCGTCCACATATCTTGAAATATAAATTATTCAATGATGAAATTGAACTAATGAAGAGCCACTTCAAGACTGAGTGCAAAATTGGCTCCAGTTCTAAAAGATTCGCACTGAAATCAAAATGCATCTTATTCGTTCAAATTTAAAGTTGAATTCAGTTGGTCGCCTGAGCGCGTAATTACTTCGGAGTACTTGAAGACAATATGCAAAGACAACGCTAGCTGTTTATGGACTTGACATGTAAACCTAAAATAATATTTGGTCCGAAACTGTTCTGATCATCCACTTTGAAGAGTTATCGAATTAAATCAAAATATACTTTATTCAAGTAGGCTTATCGTCATTTTACAGAATTTTGAAATACGACGTTAATAAAGCAACAGCGAAGGTTCTTAGTGTAGTCTACCGAGAAGTTCCTGCAACATTTGAAATATATAATTATGTCGATCAAATACAATTATATGTATATAAAATTAGTCGTCGGTCGTGCCTTCGCAAGTGTCTTAGCGGGCGTCTGATAATAAGTATAAAAATTAGCCCATGTTCTTAATGTTCAAGATTGCTTCATACCGAATTTCATTAAATTCTGTTTAATGAGCAACGGACAGATCTTTCTGTACTTTAGTTATAATATTAGTATGACGCCTGACAATGTAGCATATATTGATTTGATATAAGAGAATCCGTAAAACTCAGTAGTTACTAATTTTCACAAATACAATATACAATTAAATTTTTTGTCAAAATCAAAATATACTCTATTCGAGTAGGCTTTTACAAGCACTTTTAAATCGTCATTTAACAAACTATTTAAAGTAAAGCTACCACCGGTTCGGAATGTAGATTCTACCGAGAAGAACCGGCAAGTAATTCAGTAGTTACTCTTTTTCAACATCTAAAAACACAGTCATGTTAGTTGAATACAATTATATATGTATGTCATGTCTCCTGCCTGGAAGTCAACAAGCATTAACTCCACGCTTTTTTATCATCTATATAATCTTGTATCGAATAATTTGCCTTCGTTACCAATGAATTTTTTACAAATGTCCTGTAAGAACTTCAACGAATACGAACCCCTTGTTTTTTATCTAGAAAGTTGCTTTGCATTCAATTAAATGATATTAAAAAAATAACGATAAAAAGTGCTCGCTTGTAAGTATATTTTGATTTGATATTCTTACTGTAAATTTTCGTAATAATATTTAAAATTGAAACAGGAATAACTTATACATGGTTTTAAGCTTTCACAGTATACATATATTGTATTTGTATGTATATTTTGTATATAAAATTTAAATAACTATTAAATTATTTTGAATTAAACCTTTATATGCCACAACGAGTATCCTTTCTTGTACATTTTATGGTTACTTGGTACAGAGCTCTGTAGTTATTCTAAGCTAAGCTCACATTCAGTGCAATGTTGTTGTGCAGAAATAAATAATACAAAAACTAAAAACAATTTGAAGATGAATTTAAAAAAAAAAACAAATAACAATTCGCTCGTCACAATTTACATCCAAATAATTTAGATAGTATTTCTTTCAATACGATATAATTATATTTTATTATGATTTCAAGTACATGTGGTCCAATCACGTATCCCGAAGGGCTCTTATCTGCGAAACATCAGATTGCTGCAATCGAACTGTCAAATGCTAGCAAAACACTCACCCTTCCCGTCCTCGCGAATTTGTTCCGAGCCATCGCTCTCTACGTAAATATGCATAATTGTTCATCATCATAAACCAACGCTTTGCCGTCTTATTTCATCGTACCCTTTTTTTTTGCCACTTCGAGAGAATTTGAATGGAGTAACGTTTGCGTGTTTTCATTATTGAATGTCAATTTGTGATCCTTTGTGGTTCGTCCGAGGGGTCGAGCATATTGTATCAATTATAAATATTCAATGCCTTACGTTATATATGTTATGATAAGTATCACTCTTGTCACGTCGATAGTCTAAATAAAAACAGGTAAAACTGCAAGGCACAGTTCTGTAATAATATTTTATACTAAAACCTTCTCCAAACCGCGCTGCATGTTCCGGTATAAGTTTTATAAATATTTGTTTCGTAGATTTCAGTTAGGCATTGCAAAGAAAAAAACTTCTCCGCATTGATTAATATAGATAGATTCATTATTTAACTTAAATATCTAATATATCTCCCGTGATGAACGAGCAATAAGTATAGGATCATTAATATTAATACTGTTTTTCATATAAGTCTTTGTAGATAATAAACTAGTACGATGTAATTCGTTAGTAATGTACGAGCCGTATATGTTGACTTTAATTGACAAACTTGCTGAGTGAACTATAAAATTAATGACGTTTTTTTATTGGTCATTGACCAAAGTTCATCGACACTAAATCTACTCGTGACATGATAAGAGGATTAATAACTCCCACAGCAGCCCCAAAAAGCTTCGTATCCTCGCTTCGATACGAATCAATAAACAAAATCACAGGCGCCGGAAATCCGAACGGACTCCGAGATGCATTTCCATGTTTCACCGTCTTTTCACCCTCCGAATATCATCCCTAAATCGTTCCCATCTTGTATGAGTGCGAAGGGGACGGGTGATAGTCAAGGCGCGTGCGCGGACCGACCCCTCATGAACGTTGGAGAAGGTTGATAGTGGTGAACAAGAGATCCTGGCGTGTTGCCGGGGTAGAGAAGCATTCCTCCGTGGATCGTCCGCGGAGGCGGAGGTCCCGCTCTCTCATACCCGGGATAAAACCACTTCAAACTCTAACAAGAGGATACTACTGTTACTTGGGCACACGCAAGCCAGTAGGCTAGTTGCACTAACTCTAGTCTCGTACAACTTTCTTTGATTTCCAATCCAACATTAAATCTATTTCCAAACCTTTCAATATTTGCCTGAAAGTTGTAATAAATCCAAGCCTTATTGCCGCTTAGAGGGTTACCAGGGCGTGAGAGAGCGAGAAGGGATATAGTATTATTTAAAGTGGGAACGAGACGACAACATGAATCGCCGCTACCGGTCGAGGTAAGTGCCACTTGTGAGCCACGTGCTCGAACTTTAGTTTTTGGGTTTCAAGTCTATTCACTTTAAATTCCTTTCGGTCTATTATTTCCTATTCAACTACGTGCTTAGGGAGGGTCGTCGAGGTCTGTTAGATGTTAAACAGATAATTACCTAATTATTTGATGATTTCATTGTTGTACACGTATAAATGTAACTGATCGATTTATTCGTGCGTAAATCTTCAGAGACATATTTGAAGGTCTTTTTAAAGGTACTTTTTGTTTTCGTCATATTTAAATCATCAGCATAAAATCTCACCGAAAGAAATACTTTTCGAATTAATTTCCAAAACTTCGTCCACCATTATTAATCTTTAATAAAAAATGCACAGATTAATAAATTAATAAGTAACGTTAAGTGTTTCAAATGGAGTAATTTAATTAAATCAATTGCGAGGCCTTTATTAGCTTCTCCCTCTCAATAAGTATAATCCGTTGATTCACAAACTGCATCCTGTGATTATACTTCGTTAGATCTCTTTTAACGGATTGACGCGTGCCGTCCGCAGGGTTGATTTACTTACTTGCTTAAAGTCGAATTGAAACACTTGTTTTTGATTCATTCGAACATATCAATTATATTCTTCCTCCTAATTTCACTGAAGGTTTAGATGGAGTTTATGGTAGTAATGATTTCGACAAAAAGTAAACTGTACAGTAAAGCATTTTTGAATCGGATATATTTCAATTTACCACAGAACAGCAGCCTCTAAAAGTTCGGCAAGGAAGTCGATTAACTCTTTTCAAATAACCAGACACCACAATGGGTTGTTTATAGATACACATTATAAAAAACGATAAAAACAAAATCATTACCTAACTAAGCCTAAAAAGTTCTATTAGACGAATGAGTATGATGTTGCTAAAAGTTGATCAGTCAACTTTGTTGATGTTACGACATTGTCACGATTACAAACGCTGGTTATCAATAGACGTCTTGAAAATTGTAAACTCACAGTGATTGTACTGTTGAATAAACTTATATATTATGATTTAATATTTTCCGTAGTTCCGTTATCCATAAATTAATGTATTTATATGATTAAATTGATGGAAAGTATTAAGATCCTCCGTGGTTCTCGTACATTCCGAACCTCTGTTGGCTTTATATGGAAGAGTATCCTGTAAAATTACGATTCAAATGTCGTTTGATCCTACTAGGATAAAGTATAATTTGTTTTGAATTACGGATGTATCCTTTTTCATGTTCATTTGATAAGACAAAATTATTTTCTAGTCCATAGATTATCCGGGTAAGTTTCAAGTCATTCATTAGTTATTCTTTAGCGTCCTCAGGGGTCCGTTTGTGATCGTCTCCCGTGGTGATGATTGGTCTGAATGCTTGCAAAGCTGATTGATTATAGGGATCCTCCCCCTGGATCAACATCTTGTTTAATATGATCTTTGTAACGTTGTACTAATTGACCGATTCTCTGTTTACATTTACCAATAAATAATTTTAAAGCGCATTTTGGTAAAGTATTTATTAGATAGGATATGTTATACTATACAAGGTTTTATGGATATAGTATTCCTTGATTGTCATACAGGATATAGATTTAACTGTATGAGATAATATTGATTCTCTTACCGATTGTTCTCGATGGCATTACAGCCTTCTTGAGTTGAAAGTAAATATCGATTTAGTTTGACTGCTAATTTTATTTCATTCGACGAATCGATCTAAATAATTACCACGTCCAAAGAGCTGTAACTCCTTCGCAGATTTTAGTGAATGATATCAGAATAAGAGATCTTTAGACGTACGGTCATGACGTCATAAGATATGGTGTCAATCGTAACACAATGAGGCTTGCGCTTTTGTATTAATATTATTTTTTGATTTTAGTCCTTATTTAATAAAACAAAAATAAATAAGGCATATCTTAAACACAATAATATATAGATGTTAAAAAGTGTGGAGCTAATTCTTGTTGACTTTCAGGCAGTATACATTTAAAATATTGGAAGAGAGTATGTACTATCTACTGATCTTCTTGCTGGCTACTCTCCGTGGAATCCGTAAAAACCGGTGGTAGCTCAACGTGTAAAATGCAATTCAAAATTGCTTGTAAGATCTTACTTGCATTAAAGTATATTCTTGATGGTTAAATGGCACTCTGAATCCGTAGTACCGATTTTTGACGAATCAAAGTAATTAAATAATTATTCTACTTTAATTTTGTCTCTGGCTATAGTCGGAACATCTTGATTTTGAATGCTCATCCTACGCAAAAATTGACGTAGAAACATCGCCCCATTATTATAATCTCCTATATTGTGAAAGCATGTTCCCGATGTCCCTCTGTCATCTCGGATCCCCTAATTCGCTAATAGAAAACAGACTATCCGATTTCCCGATTCGGACAGCGTGACGACTTCCGGTGGTTGTCGGAAGTTCGATATATATGGAGGCAATATTGTTTATTTTCGGCTTATGTTATTATATTTAGATAGTTATAAGTTATCTTGGGGTCTTACGAATAGCTTTGGCAAAATTATGAATAGGATAAGCTACTGAGTCTCTAAATAATTCATATGGTAAACTAGTACTACAAAATTTTACAATTTCATTAAAAAAATAATTGATGAAATATTTATATTTGTTTGTACATATTTTTCGTATAAGTAATACTTAGGTATTTGCAACGAAAAATATTGGCGAATTGTTTGTTAGTCAATGATTGATCGATCTTATATAACTCATTCTAATATGGCGCCCGCCATTACTATTGATTCAAATGATATGCGATCATATACATAACCAAACTTAACTGTTTTGTCACTTAAAATACATAACATAAAAACCACACCTATTTCTAAAACCCTTATGTATATAATGAGTACATAAGATTAAAAATTACGTACGATAGAGACCAACCAGGCGCCAGACACGTCGGCGCCGGAGTCTATCGATCACCCCCTCCCGCTCATAAAAGGGGGGGGTCACGCATGCGTATAACTTGTTTGCGTCGATTCTTCCAGATATATAATATATATTTTCATCACGCGTAACGATTAATGGGTTAACTTTTCTCTTTTTCAACTTAATCTTAATTTATGAATTACAAAATATGCTTTTAACGATAATAGTATTCATTCATTGGGGTGGTGTTTTCTGAAACGTATATTATGATAGTCGGTCAGTTGGTGGAAAAGCGTGGAGGCTCATTGAATAAGTATATTTTTAAATTGATTTCCATTTGAACTTTACACGAGATTTTTTGTCTGTTTAATAACTTTTTTTGCAATTATATCGGGTCGCTAGTCTCGGGAATTGCTCGGAGTCCCTCTCTCGATGGACTTGACACCCGCACGGTGGATCCATAGAAGTTCGTCTCTTTTATTAATTATTTTTATGAAGACGTAATTTGCAATACGTTAATCGCCCAAAATCATGCCGCTCGTGGAATCAATCCACTCTCGCTAAAGCCTTAAAGTACTTAGTATTGTTTTTTTCAGGCACAAGGGCCATTACACCTTAGTTCCCAAGGTCGGTTGAGCATTGGCACTGAAAGGATCGGTTAAATTGATATTAAAGCGCTAATGTCTTTGGGCAGTGTCGACCACTCATCAGGTGGTCCATTTGTCTCTCCGCCAACCTATTCCATAATAAAATATGTACATTATTTTATTTTAATTCTGAAGACAAGTATTTCTAGAAGATTCTATGTAGGTGGTATAAAGCTTTGGCCGGAGTCCTTCCGAAATATAAAATGTATAAGACGTTTAATGTTTTGTGCGGAGCGTGTGCTAGTACTAAAAACGGTTCGAGTATTTCTGAACAAATATTATCTCTTATGTAAATATATAAATATCTTATCTTGTGGGAATGTTTAATTTACCTAAACTCGATACAGGTACGCTTATCTGATAATTCGCATGCATTCGCGTTACGAAAATCTATTGAAGTCAAACATGGTAATCGGAATCTGTATTCTAAACTAGCTGTAGACGCCGGTTTCACTCGCGGTCGCTTTACACTTGATTAAGTATAGTGTTATATCGGTGGACATTTGTTGTTAGTACTCCAGCTTCCCTTAATCCTTTGTCGCTCAGAGTAAGGAATGCGTTTACTTGCTTGCTCATCGTTTCGATCAGGTGGACGTTTTGCTCGTCGGCAATCTTTAAATGTGACAGAAAAAATTGATGAAAATACCTTAGAATACAGATGAATAAACGAAACTCAAAATATATACTATAATCAAAGATCTTTATATTTTTTTCATAGTATGTTCAATTAATATGAAATTATATATGATTATGATATCATCCTGATTTCGGTTACGGCAGCCAATCGTAAGAGAGACCAGCCAGCTAGGACATATTATAATGCACAAGGTGCACTCTATTCATCGCATGAGGGCATGCGGAGAGTACAGGCTCTGGACTAACGCATTCCATTATGTATAAGTTATATATTATTGTAAAAAGCTACTAAAGTCACCATTAAAGTTATGCCATTATTATACAGCCTGTTTCAGAGACGGTTTTCGTATATCATGTTGTATTAGCATAGTTTCTGCGCTTACCAATGTCATTCAGTCTGACTCTTCAACTTTTAAACTATTGACGTGACAAGGTATGTTCTTGTAAATAACACAAATCGCACCAAACCTCTTTCCTCCAAAAACAAGCAACAGTTAGTATTAGCTAATGTAATCTGATAATCCACAAGAAAAACCATTAACGAAGACGTCAATAGAGAAATTTGTCACGTGTCATTTTCCTCTATACGGCATATGAACAATTGGAAACTATACACCATAATAGTTTGATGTATCAATGGTGGCTTCTGTCATCTCGTCAACCCTTCCAATCCTTTGTTTGAGGTGAACATACGTCACGAGATGTATCGACGTTATAATAACACAAGTTTCGAGAACTACTCAAGATCCTGTATCTTTAGTCGATTATATATCTACACACAATTTCCAATCGAAGGTTTATATGTTAACAAACCATACATTTATGTATTTCATGTGAATTGTTTTGTTATTAATTTACAATAAAAACTAGTTATATTTATTGTTTTCAAAAGTTCCTATAACAAATTCGCCGATGTTAAATTTTTCGCAAATCCATAATGACTATCATAGATCTCAACTCGATATTAGAGATCTCGAGTTCATATGTCTTAGCTCTTAACGTTGGAACAGGCTGTAGGTCAAATCAAATCAAATCAATTTTATTCAAGTAAACTTCACAATGAAGCGTTTTTGAATCGTCAATATTTAAACACTACTACCGTTTCGGAAAGCATTCTCCAGCGAGAAGAAACGACAAGAAACTCGCATAGTTGCTCTAAGGCTCTAACGTATATTATATTTGGAGAAATTAATAAAAATATAGTATGAGCTATACCAAAATACAAAAGCACTAGTTCATGCTTTGTCCAAGCCCTTTTGGGTATGTACCACCCAATCATCACCGATTCTACCAGTATGAGTGAGTGAGTGCAAGGAAGTTATATGGAGATTTAAGAATTAATTAATATTTCTTACGGCACCAATGTTTATGGGCGTTCCTGAATGCCTACCAGGTAGCCAAATAGATGATTTTATTTTAATGCCATTTCTTTAGTATCCGTTTCGTATTTATTTCGTCCCCGGGTTGAATTATTCGTTTGTTTTTATTAGTTTCTTGTTGCGATCACGGTCACTGACCGGAATGCTTGTTACGGTTCTATTATTGGACTCAGATTTCATGAAAAAAGACAGACAATAACCCAACATGTTATACAAAAATCTTTTTCATAGTTATTGCAAACCCGTCTGGGTCAAACCTTCTACTCACGTTATTTTCTACTGTCATGATTACAAGTGGTTACCATGCATTCATTTTTTTTTATTGCATAGGTAGACAGGCGAATCGAAGGGAATCTTTAACCACTCCTTAAATCGCCAATGCGCCACCAATCTTTGTTTCAAAGATATTGTATCCCTTATGCCTCAAAAACATTCGCTACAAACATGTGAACCAACTGAGGTTGCTCCTTCGCATGGCTGTCCCACACATGGGTTACGGTTATATCCTGTGTTTGTTTCATGGAATACGATACAGCATAAAATGGTAACCAACAATTGTTATCTATACAAATATATGAAGCTAAAAAACCTTTTTATTTGTCCGATCTATTATTGGGAAATATATACAACAGAAGTTGATTTTGATGAACTGTTTGAGTCTTTAAACGATGGAGTAGACAGTATTTAAACATACAACAACTTTCATAGCGGTGCGAAGTATATTTCCTAGAATACTTGTCTCTATACCTACTAGCTTCAGCTACCTGTGGCTCAGCCGGAGTGTGAGAGTAGGGTTATTAGGTAGCCTGTGTTAAATCAGGATATGAGCTAACGATATTCCAATTTTAAATCTTTTTCGTTGATTGAGTAACAAACAACACTCATAAACGTATAACCGTCGTTGGCAAATATTGTTGTATTGTAAGTTTATAACACTTGAACTGTCAGGTTGACTGGAACACGATCCCCTCGCCGCTGACGTAATTTATCGCGAAAGTATCGCCCCGTTACAGTCGCTCAGATTTAACGTCACCGTTCACGCTTTCACCGATTTGGGATGAAAGTTAAAATAATTGTAAAAACATGATGTAAAGTGCATTCCAATGATTAAGGTGTTGATTTAAATTGGCTATCGATGTTGGAGATTTTGTTATGTAGCGGCGAGGCTGTCTTTGCTGTTTTTTTTTTGTAAATCACACCGGCTAACTCGACAGACGTCCTACTTCTATTTTATTAATGGCACTTGTAAATTGTGTGATTCAGTTCTTATTAGAAAACCTGTTAAACTGCTATATACCGCATAAACATTCTGGAAATATCTATTTTATTTTTCCCTTGTACCTTCTATAAAGTATTAGTAAAGTATAAACATTATATATATATATATATTTAAAAAAAAAAACCTTAATAAAATCGGTCAAATCGTTCTCAAGTTATAGAGTGACCAAGAGACGTAGAGATTAATTTATACATATATATTTCTGTTTGTATATTGTTATATGTATTTGAAATGAAAAAATCTTGAAGTATTTCTTCCGTTGGTTTGCAGGTCAGGTATATCTTTAGAACTGGTAGTAGATTTTTTATAATTGTGACGTCTCTATATAAAATTACGATTTGAACTTTGACTTCCGGTTTTAATAACATACGTAAATAGGTGTAATTTACTGCTACATACTTTGTTCATACTAATTTATTACTTTGTATAGACAAAGTCGCTTCTCGTCTCTACGCTTAGATCTTGTAAACTACGCAACGGATTTTAATGCGATTACTATCAATAAGCAGAGTGATTCAAGAGGAAGGTTTATATGTATAATATATACATATTATAGTAGAGAATAGCCGAGAATTTCAACTGTAACAGCTGGAAAATATCAGGAATTTTTATTTATGATTGTTCTGCAGTTTAAATGTTGTATATAGACTATTTTTGTGCCCAAAGCGAGTAACTAGTGTATATATTAAATAAATAGTTTCATTCGATACATTATATAACGATTTTTCAAATATAATCAAACTCTATTTACATACATACAGCTTTAACAGTCCAAAAGGTATGTCTTCTCTAACGCCATTATATATTTTCAAATGTGATTAAGACTTATGTCAATACACATATCTCCTAATATACAAAATAAATATAAATAATGTGTGTACTATACAATCAAGTGCACTTGTTCTGTTTGTTTAAGTTATTTAATAATGAATATTATCATATTTACATATAATAAAACTGTTTGGTATGCAACGTTAAATGTATTTATTTGATCAAAGTAGCTCAGTGGATATACGACGTCAATTCTAATCGAAACACTGCTGTATGATCAAAAATTTAGAGCTCATGTCAAAAAAACATTGATAATTAAACCATATGACTTAATACAAGATTATATTAGATATAATAAGGCGTGGACTCAGTATTTGTTGATTTCTACTCTGTAATTAAAATTGTGGAAGAGAGTAACTGCCGAGTTTCTTGCCGGTTCTTCCGGTAGAATCTACTTTCCGAACCGGTGGTAGATTTATCTTTAATTCAACGTTGTAACATGACGATTTAAACGCGCTTATATTAGTATTTTGATTAAATGTAGATTACTCCAGCGAACACTCCCTTTATTAAAGTCGGTTAAAATATTTAACGGATTAATAAAAGAGAAGAATTTTGAGCATTTGAAATTTATGGCCAGTATAGTCTAGTGCGAGTGAGCCGCGAGCGTTTAGTACTATTAAAATTCCACGAAGCCGAAGGGCTACCAAACTGCCCTTTTATGCAAAACTAGTGTCAATAATACGCATTATGACCGCCGTTACTGTTTTAATGGGAATACTTGATGACTGAGCTGTTAGCATCTCTGAGTTGGCACTCGTAACTAGCCAAGCCACATTCGTTGAAGATGGTAATTTGTCTTCTCTTTGTGCATGTGTTCCTCTTTAAGTAATCGTTACACTTATATAATTTTACTTTTGTTATATAATTATTGGACAACATCACGTACATTTCTCTGATCCCAATGTAAGTAGCTAAAGCACTTGTGTTATGGAAAATCAGAAGTAACGACGGTACCACAAACACCCAGACCCGAGACGACGTAGAGAACTAATGAACTTTTTCTACATCGATTAGGCCGTGAATCGAACCCGGGATTTCGGAGTGGCGTACCCATAAAACCGGGGTAGACAGTACTCGACCACTGAGGTCGCTGTTATATTATATTATTTTAATCAGTGTACACATTGTTGAAGAATCAAATAAAATAAATAATTAAAAAATAAAAATGACCCACTCATCTAAACCTACCGCCTCGCAACAATACTTAGTACTGTTGTGTTAAAATTAGTGGGCGAGGAAATACGGTAACTAAGGAAAAACATCTAAGTTAACAATGTTGGTGGTGAATTTAATGTTGATATTTCTTGGATTCTACAGAAGACTTATTATCATTTAGCCCAAGTCTATAGTCTATAACCACAAGAAGACAAAATCCAAATAAACAATATTTGACGTCGAATTGATGCGATATCATTCGATCAGGTCGAGAGATTGAATAATCTACGGTATTCATTACGGTTTTGAACGTTAACGAAACTGTAATCGGAACTTTGGAAGTAAAATCGAAGGGGATGTAATTAGTTTAGTAAAATAGTACATCATAAATAAATATGTATTAATTAAGAACTGCACAATATAGCTGAGCGATCTGCAAATCGCGTAGCATCGCGGGTATGATTATCTTTATTCCTTCTTCGATCGGAATAGACCATAACTACCAACTCTATATCGTAAGTTATAGACTCGTGAAATTATCTAAATTACGAATACTTTTATTAATACGTAAAACGTGCAATGAACAAACTCACCCCTGTGTACAGTTTTTTTTATTATAGCGATTTACATTTCATGACCGAAAAAAAAGGGGTTGAAATTATCCCCAGTCGAATACATCTTATTTTTATTGCATATTGACGGTTGCAGCGGGACGTTTGAGGAATGTTTTATTTGGTCGCAATTGAATTAATGAAATTAAATCTACGTGTCTTCTAGTCTCTAGTAGCCGAGATGGCCCAGTGGTTAGAACGCGTGCATCTTAACCGATGATTTCGGGTTCCAACCCAGGCAGGCACCACTGAATTTTCATGTGCTTAATTTGTGTTTATAATTCATCTCGTGCTCGGCGGTGAAGGAAAACATCGTGAGGAAACCTGCATGTGTCTAATTTTCAACGAAATTCTGCCACATGTGTATTCCACCAACCCGCATTGGAGCAGCGTGGTGGAATATGCTCCATACCTTCTCCTCAACGGGAGAGGAGGCCTTAGCCCAGCAGTGGGAAATTTACAGGCTGATTATGTTTTATGTTTATGTCTTCTAGTCTAGTTCTCAAGTCTTAAAGTTGTTTTCGATGACACATCTTTGGAATTCTTTACTAATAATGACACAATTCTAAAAAATAATAATTCCATAGTAGGAAGCTAAAATTTTTCATGTGAGCTATAGCGGAACGGGTCGCTAGTAACAAATATACACGTATATTATATATATATATATATATGTATATCGTCAGTGGAAAGCAAGAAGTCATAAGCGCAGAAATGCTTTTTTTAAGAAATGAGATTTACTGACTTAACTTTAAAACTCATTTCGCAAAAGTACATCCTCCACTTTATAATGTAATTTTATTTATAATTCTTACGATCGACGTTTCTAATTCAATGGTCATGTGTTTGCTTAAAATAATACTGTCATTATTCAATATCTAAAACTTTTTTTTTTTAACTAATTCTTTAACTTTTAGTCTTTTTCCATGGAACGTTTGTCCAGAAATAACTTGGATATATTCCGGTCATTGACCGTGATCGTAATGAAGAGTGTCCAACCGTTCCGTTTTCGACGGGATAATTCCATTCATTCATTCAATCGTGTATAAAATAAACTACGATTTTATACACCTATATGATATATAAAAGGCTGTTAAATATGTGTAATTTTTTTTTGTGCCCATAGACATTAGTACGGTAACTATTAACCATACCTTACATCATCAATGCGCCTCCAACGTTGGGAGCTAAGATGTTATGTCCCTTGTGCTTGTAGTTACACTGCCTCGCTCACTCTTCAAACCGGAACACAACAATACTGAGTATCGCTGCTTGACGGTAGAATATGTGGTGGTACCTACCCAGAAAGGCTTGCAATAAACCACCTACCAACAAGCAAATATAATGAATTTATATAATATATATTGTACTTAATACTACGAAGAAAATAGTAACTGTTGTGTGTTTTTTATACTTGAATCTACATTCCAAATTAATGGTCAGGTCACGTCAGGGCTCCTAGAAAAATACCCTAAACCCTTTTCCTCGGATATGTAATGTCTATCACATCGCAATTTTATCCATAATTGCCGTGTTTATCTTCAATGTTTCAAAGGTTGGGGCGTCGTCCTATTCAAATACGAAAAATATACATCTCAACATTTTCATTACTAAATAATTTAAAGCCTTATTTCTATGTTGGAATGTGTAGGCGTCTAGTCGATGGGATCACTTGGCAGCTGCCTAAACTGTCCAATGCATATAATAATCCAGCCTAGCCAGAGGTAGATTTGAATTAATTAAGTCTTAAATAATATGTAAAAAAACTTTACTACACTAATATTAAAAAGAGGTAACATTTTGTGTGTCTATATATAGGGGGTCTAAAAATCTGAGCGCTATAGATATATATCATTCCTATGTTAATAAATTGCACCCATGCGAAGTCAGGTAAGGTCGTTAGTATACCAATAAATAAAGCTCATGCACAAGTACCTACAAGATTATGTAGACGATAAGAGTCTACTCAAATAAAAAATATTCGATCTGATTTTGATTTATTTTAAAAATGAATCCTATCTTAGACGTGTCTTGTCAATTAATGTCGTCACAATATATCATATTTCAAAATGGAGACGTTTAATTATAGATGTATATAAATACATCGTTTGACAGGTGGAGGTAAGCTTGTTTTTATTATCTATCAACAATAGCTTATATATAGATTCTATAGAGATGTAAATTAAAACTTGTAACACCAAGCTTCCGTCTTCGTCGAAGTTAATTTATCCGTCATCGGACAAAGTTTTCGCAACCATAAAAAGCTGCGAATACTTTGATTATTAAAAAATGTCATATTTATTTTTTTCTCCATTATAAGGAAAGCTTCAGTTAGAAGTGGAGACGGCAACGGCCCTGCCTTCAGGAACGTACCTGCGACTTTTTCATCGCTAGACGGGCCTTAAACCATTGCGCTATTTACGCCTTAAATTTACCTAGGACGATTATTCTAAAATTTAAAACACGACTAATGATGGATGATTTTAGCGACACCGCCGATAGTGACATTATTAATAAAATGCTTTACTTAAGTTACAAGTTCAACTTATATATAAATATAGGTAATGTAAATAGAAATGAAGCGTCGTATAGATTCCCACGGCCTCATTATATGTGTTAGAAAAGAAATAAAAGTAAATTGTTACGTCATCAGGGATCGAGCGGCCGTCCACAGGAAGCATCGTCGGGCGCGTGACGCCTGCGCGAGCGCATCGAACACGCGCTACAGGACAGCTGGAGACGGCTGACATCTACGAGATCTGTATGTATTTATTTAAATCAATTTACATATATTATAGTAGTAAATAATTTAACAGTCACCGCCTATAGATATTGGCCCTGAATTAAAATAATTCTAACCATCGATACCAACACGGTATCACGGAATCATAAGAACTCGACTTGAAGTTAAAACCATACAATTAAAATTAAACTAAACTTCCAGGGTTCATTTCAAAGCCGGCCCCGCCATCGATCCTTTAGCCACGAGAGACGAAGACCCAACCAAGAGCATAGGAGGAGCAGTGCCCACTCCTTAGACCTTGAACAACAGACAGCTACTATACACAGGTAAATAAAGGCTGTATTTCATATATTTATACACTTAGTGGTATTATACTGATCGATTTCGATAACGGCTCTATCCTCAAGAGAGCCGACTGCAAGATAGATCGTAAAAAATGTGTGCAAACATAAGCTCACAAATGTTTGCAAGCATGCTCCCTCTTATTATTCGATGGGACGGAAATTCTGCTACATCTAGAGTTCAGGTACAGGACCGATTGTTTTACGTGCCTTCCGAGACACAGGAGTGTAAACTGCCTATTTTTATACTGATTTTTAGACTGATTTTTGACTGATAACACGCTAGAATGTAAACCTAATCAGTTTAAATGGTAGGACCATTAAACATTTTTATGTTATCCATCCCAATATAGAAAAGATGTGAAAATCTCGCGCCATCTCGCTCGCACAGTATTCGCATCTCTGTTGCACAAAAAAAGTTTACATATGTTTTATTTTATTCTGGATTAAGCTGTGACTACTTTGTTTTGATAGTTATCTGTATTTTTTTCTTTCAACAGAGCGCGTTCCCTATCCAAGATGGCGACGCTGTCTCTAAAGATATCACTCGAGGGTGGTAAGGTGGTTAAGACCATCCAGTTCGACCCCTCGACCAGCGTGTACGACGCGTGCCGAATCATACGAGAGAAGATTCTGGAAGCGAATGCCAATGATCGTTAGTATTGTGTTTAGATTTGGGTTTCTACTCATAAATACCTAAGTATGCCAAGGTCCTGGTTATGTGAACCCACATTTTTTAAATCAAAAATAAAATATACTTCATTCAAGTAAGCCCGCAGAAGTATTTATGGGTCAACATTCTACAAGATTAAACTTAATCTAAAGCTATCACTTCGGAATATATATTGAGTTTTTTCGTTAAAAAATGCTTCAATTCATTCCACTGTGAACCTTACTATACCATTAGCAAAACAATGAAATATTATCATTGTTTTTTAAGCAAGAAATACAAGCTTTTGGTCCATAATTGTCACTGATGGTTCTTCAAATTTCGAAGCGGTATTAGCTTTACCTTCAAGTTAATCCAGTAACTTGAACATTATTTTAAATTATTTTTTAGTAGCGTAACATCAAAATGTATACCTGTTTCGTTTCCATAGCCAAAGAGTACGGACTGTTCCTCGCTTCAGAGGAAGACAACAAAAAGGGCATCTGGTTGGAGGCGTCCCGCAGTCTGGACTATTACATGCTAAGGAATGGAGATTTGCTGGAGTACAATAAGAAGACCAGAAATCTCAGGGTTCGAATGTTGGATGGTGAGTTTTAAATTAATCTTTGTGTTTTGTCTTTGCCTTTCTAACCATTGATCGATTTTGGTAAAACTATTGTGAGTTCTTCTGCCTATGAGAAGGTCAATGCGTGGCCAAAAATAGCTAGAAATTTTCTTTATATGTTGGTCCTTTAGTATAACCGGGCGATGCCGGGACGAATTTATAACCGAACGACGAAAGCTTAACCGATGATTGCATATTTAAATCCTGTACAGTAATAATGTTTTATCAAGTGCTTGATTTGTTTATAATTGATCTTATGCTCGGCGGTGAAGGGAAACACCGTGAGAAAACATTCACGTAATTCTGCCGCATGTAAAACAACAAATTGAACATGTTGAGGCTTCCAAACTTCTCAAAGAAATGAGGATTTGGTACTTTTTTTTTTATTAAATTTTTGTGGTTACAAAAAAAGTTTGTGTGTGTGTCATAACTCCTAAGCTATGGAAGTTGTAAAAAAATATCTATATAAAAATGTCTACTTATAATTAGCGGTATCGGCCATATTAGATAATTTGAATTGTAATTAATTTGTTTTTCTCAAGGTACCGTCAAAACGCTGCTCGTCGACGACAGTCAGATAGTTGCAAACTTGATGGTCGTCATTTGCACCAAGATCGGCATCACCAATTACGACGAGTATGGACTGGTGAGGATATACGATTACTGATAAATTGGAACAAACTCTCTCCCTAAGAGACGAGGAGCTTATTCAGCAGTTTGACATCTACAGGCAGTTTACAAAAACTGCACCCATAGACACTGGTACTGTCCAACGTGTCGCCAATCTTGGTATCTAAGATAAGTTTATACTGGCTCACTCTTCGACCCGAAACACGATGGCAAAGTCTTTTTTTTAGGGTGAAGGTGTTTGATGCCCTGGCTCACTGTCTATGAGCGACAGAAAGGCGATAGTCATCACAGAGATGATCCACTTGATAAGTTCCGCTTAGTTCTCTTCTGCTAAATTTATGCTTATATCATGCATACATCTCGTGTTTAAAGCTTAAGTCTGCCCAGTAGTGGCACATTTATAAAACGTTGCTTGTTGTCATGATACTTTGAATCTGTGTTATATCCAAGCAACAAATTCAACCGTGATACTTGTCTCCAGGTCCGCGAAGAACAGAAAGAGGAGGCGGATCCCTGCGAGAAGCCCAACTACGGAACCTTAACGTTGAAGAGACGGCATCAAGAAAAGGAGCGTGATGC
This sequence comes from Vanessa tameamea, assembly GCF_037043105.1. Lineage (NCBI taxonomy): Eukaryota > Metazoa > Arthropoda > Insecta > Lepidoptera > Nymphalidae > Vanessa > Vanessa tameamea. The sequence continues at coordinate 6,395,911 of NC_087336.1, forward strand.
GAAGATGGAGCAGCTCCGGAAGAAACTACGGACTGATGATGAAGGTAAATTTAGATAACATTGGTCTTTATCCATAACAAAGTACAGCATTGAAGTCACATTAGACATTTATTTAGAGCTCACCGCTTCCTGCAGTATATCCATAAAATATGTTGTTCTATATGTTTAACTTCCCTACATATTATGACTCAAAAAAGAAAACCCTTGCGTAAACTTACTAGTCAGTTAGAATATATATCCAAAATATTTTCCTGATTGTGTAATTCCTCATTACCTGGCCTTTGAGTTTGAGCAATTTTGGGCTCCGAATGAAGTACATCCTACCGTATCGTATCTCGGCTAAGGGTGTAATCGATGGCGGGGAGCACTTCTCATGGAACTACACCACTGGCCATCTTTTTTGCCGGCGGTAAGGGTAACGGTGTGGAGGTGTAATGTTTCCCCGACGATTAACCATCCCCGTGGCCCGCAGTGAACTGGGTGGAGGGCTCGAAGACGCTGCGCGAACAGGGCGTGGAGGGCTCGGAGACGCTGCTGCTGCGGCGCCGGCTGTTCTTCTCGGACCGCAACGTGGACTCGCGCGACCCCGTGCAGCTCACGCTGCTCTACGTGCAGGCGCGCGACGCCATCCTGGCCGGCACGCACCCCATCACGCAGGACAAGGGTACGGCGCCGTAGATATCACTCGTGGTTTCATATAATAATAATAATAATCCACCCAACCGAATTAGAAGATATTTGGTATGAAGCAAGATTAAACTCCATGGAAGGATATAGACATTTTATGCTTAACACATTACGACAACCCCCTAAAAGTCGGTCGACGACTTGTTGGCATAAGCACGCATAAATCCATGACCTAAAAATGGTACTGACTAATTCAATATGTTGAACTGTCTATTTTTTATTACGATACCAAAAGTTTGTCAGCAATATGAAATTTAGATTATTATTTAACTGTATATAATCTGTTGCAGCGTGCGAGTTCGCTGGGATCCAGTGTCAGATACAGTTCGGAGATCACAAGGAAGACAAACACACAACTGGATTCTTGGAGTGAGTTTTATTTTCTTGTTAATGCTCAATGATTCGTTGGTCTGAAGATATAGATACCTATTGAGTTATTTTGCCAAGAAATACAGTAACACGCACAGTTTGGAATTTGTCAGAGTCACACTCCTGTGCTTAAGAAACCGGTCGTAAAACAGCCGTTCCTCGTCTCAAATCCTTTCAGTAAAATTTGTGGGTATCACACCTTTTGCCCAACTTCATACAACACCTTCGTCTTATGTAGAGCTGCTTACGATCTTTACCTTAACTACTTCCGAGCACAAGACTTATAATTACACAAATGAATAATATATTTACTAAATATATATATATTTTTCAGTTTAAAAGAATTCCTCCCGGCATCATACGTGAAGGTGAAGGGTATAGAGAAGAAAGTATTCAAGGAGCATCGCAAGCACGCCGGCCTCAGCGAGCTGGACGCCAAGGTGCTCTACACCAAGAGCGCCAGGGACCTCAAGACCTACGGCGTCGCCTTCTTCCTCGTGAAGGTGCGTACAAGATGACATACTCTATATTGAGTACAACAGTACTGAGTTTCCTTGGTGGTAGGGCTTAGTGCAAGCCCGTCTGGGTAGGTACCTCCCACTCATCAGATATTCTACCGCCCCACAACAGTTCTCAGTATTGTTGTGTTCCTATTTCATGGGTGACTACAGACAAAAGGGACATAACATTTTAGTTCCCAAGGTTGGTGGCGTATTGGCGACGTAAGGAATGGTTAGTATTTCTTACAGCGTCATTGTCTATGGGTTGTGGTGACCACTCACCATCAGGTGACCCATATGCTCGTCCGCCTACTTATACCATAAAAAAAAAACAAACAAAATTCGCCTTTGATAATGTTACACTACAATATTCTAACGCTAATGAAATATAAATATAGGAAAAGATGAAAGGCAAGAATAAGCTCGTGCCGCGACTGCTCGGCGTGACGAAGGACTCCGTGCTGCGACTGGACGAGAAGACCAAGGAGGTGCTGCAGACCTGGCCCCTCACCACCGTGCGGCGCTGGTGTGCCAGCCCCAACACCTTCACGCTGGACTTCGGTGACTACAGGTACGCTTCGCTGCACATGTTACACGATGATGGAACTGAGCTGAGGTGTTCATTGGTGGACGTCCCCCGCAGCGACCAGTACTACAGCGTGCAGACGACGGAGGCGGAGCAGATCCTGCAGGTGATCGCGGGCTACATCGACATCATCGTGCGGCGCCGCCGCGCGCGCGACCACCTCGGCATCGAGGGCGACGAGGGCTCCGCCATGCTCGAGGACTCCGTCTCGCCCTCCAAGTCGGTGGCTCCGCTTTCCGTTCTTATATGCTTACAATTTGATTTGCCAACGTGCACCATACATACGTAGGAATATTTGCTTATGGTACTGCAGAAAATAACCTTTAGCAAACATGTAAATGCAGGGCGAACATCATCCAGCACGACACGTTCAAGTCGGGCAAGGTGAACACGGAGTCCGTGGCCAAGCCCGCCGTGCTGCGCCCCGGGGCCGAGGGTGAGTGCAGACTCGAAACGGTTCACCAGCATTTTCTCTTCTGTTTTTTAAACATCACTTTTTGTTTTTGATAATTTTGAAATATATATATATATATATTTTACCTTATATGTCGACGAATCCTTGACACTTGTCGTCTACGTTACGATCCCTCACGATGGTTTTCTTCATTTAAAATAACAATATATTCGAACTTTTGTTCAAACACACGAGTTCTATCCACTGGACTGTCTCGCCTCTTGTACATTGATGAAAAATAATTGTTTTTATATTTTATATAATGTATAATAATTGTATATATGTACAATCTCGCTACAATATGCAGTCGCTAGTTAGCTTATTGAATTTATTTGTATATGATAATTTTATGATTTATTTTGCAGCATTTAGTTTTTGTTCTCTGTGTTCTATTGAGGTTTCTGGGTAGTTATTATACAGTGTGTTGTTTCAATGTGAGATTATGGAGTTGCCATAAACCATAGATATACACAACTTAGAGAAGGCAAAAGGTAGCGGTTCTAATTATAAGGTTTTGTATGAGTCAATTTCTTTTTGGCCTTGCGGAAGTCACGTGCATAAAAAAATAGTATACAGCACATGAATTTATAAAAGAACACACTGTATAGTGAAACTTTCGGTTCGTCGATACCAAACGTTAGAGACCCGCCCGAGAGTCCCCCAATAGACACGGAGTGCGAGCCGGCCGCTAAAGCCGTGTCCCGTTGCGTAGGGGCGAAGTCGTTCGCGGTGGGGCACCTGACGGGCGCGCAGCAGACCACGGTGTCCGGCCAGGCCATCACGGGACACGCGCCGCCCTCTGTCAGTATTCTCGTCTACGTTTCAATCCACATTGCGAAATGCGTCCACATGTTGTTATTAAATACTAGCTGTGCCCGCGACTTGGCGCGCGTATGAATTTCATTTAATAAATTAGTTATCGATGTAGCCTTATTACATCAGCTTTCTGCGAGTGAGAGTTCCGTCGAAATCGGTCAAGCCGTTCCAGATATTAGTCGGAACAAACAGACAGACAGACAAATGAAATGACAATTGAAAAAATGTTATTTTGCTATATGTACCGTGTATATACATACATGTGCATTTAGTTAAAAGCAATTATTTTAATACTTCGAACAGACACTACAATTTTATTATACGTATAGATTCAAAGTGGTGGTGATCATGTTCTTCTGTCACCGCGGCCATTCTCAACGACGACTAGCCATATGCTATTGTAACACATGTGTGCGAAAAAACATAAATGTACTCCTCATTCTACGATTGGCCGGCAAATTTGACGATTGAAAAGCGGTCAGGCGCAGAACCAACGGCTCCACACGGGTTGATTTCCAAGTCACAGGAAGCTGATGTTCTACAGACTATAAATTTTAATAGTTACTTTACTAATGTTAATTTTTTCCGTTTTCATCCGGAGACATGGGAGCCAAATTATTTACTTAAAAGATTAAAGAAAAGAACACGTTAAAGAAGAAATTTTTCATAAATATACTATTGACTCTAAATTTAGATATTTAACAATTTGGATTGAAATGTAAATGTATGTTTCGTATGTGTGTATATAATCGTTAATTTTGCTTATATTATAATATTGCATGTCTTCATTTACCATATATAAATAACTACTAACTACTAACTTATTATGTAATTTTGAACATATTTAAGTATTTAAATATATATATTATTTTAATCTACCTAACTATTAATATAGTACATACATTATCATTTCATATGTCTATGTGAACGGTACTCTTATAGACATTTAGATAAAATTGTCTTTTTAATCTGTTGATATATCTATCTCGTTCGCTCACATTGACAATGCGCGCTATTTGTTTCAACTTGATACAACATACCTTCCGAGATTATATTATATATTGTGTCGTATTGTATTTTTTCATAATTGTTCGTTAATATATATAATTTTTTTAATTACGTGTATTTTATTTGTTTAACAAATGTGACATTTGTGTCTGTTATTGTTTCACGCTTGTTCACGAACGGTGCAGTCTACGTTCTTGGTTCTGTAGGTACCTAACACAACTAATATATTACATATAGTATCACTAACATACTTTGAATTAACCACATTATTATATTAAGTTATAACATGTAAACAAATTTGATACAGGAAATGTGTGTTGTATTTTTGTTTTGTGGATTGTTATGGGTTAAACATGTCTTTTTTGATGCTAGATTTTTAAAGTAATTTTACACCCCTAGGTATTTAGGGGTGGGGGTAAATGAGACCTGCGACTTTTACGTCGCTAAGTGGGCCGTATGTCGTTGAGCTATTGGGGCTATAAAGTGTATTGTTTTTATGTTTCCAATTTTTTTTGACGGAAGTTATATGAGAAAGGTAAAATTTGTTTTAGATCTTGTCCATTAACTTAGCTACAATAATCAAAAATATATTTTCAGACGACCCAAATCCAACAAACGAAGGTTACATCGATACTGACTGAGCCCCAGCGGGCGCTGCTGTCCACCATCACCAGTGGCAAGGAAATCATCAAGCAGACCGAGGAGGGACTCACCAGGGTCAGTATTTTTTGGTTTATAATCAATACACTTTATTAATCTAATATACAAATATAAACGTTTGTTTGTTGAAGTGAGCGCTTAAAATCAGTTTTTAATTTGTTCAAATATAAAACTATTCCAATGAACCGGAAAAAAACTGAGTTGCCTCTATTCCATCATACACGATCCCCAGTAGCGAAGTCTAGTCGGGTCTTAATCTCCGAGCCTAACGAAGTGTATCTGGTCGCAGGCGTCGCTGCCGGCGCTGGGGCAGGACGCCGGCTCCGTGAAGTGGAAGCGCGTGAAGCTGGACAACAGCAAGCAGGTGGTCACCTCGCACATCGCCGCCATGAACGCCGCCACCGCGCAGGTCGTCACGCTCACCGCCGGTACGGCCGCCGCCGCACTCCCGTCGTAACGCACGCCACAAACGGCCAGCCGGACCTACAGTCGACGTTCACTTTCAGGCCCCACGGAGGAGGTGGACCACACGGCGGTGGGCGCGGCCATCACGACCATCACGACGAACCTCCCGGAGATGACCAAGGGTGAGTGAGTCGCGGCGACGAGCGACGCGTCTCCTCGTCTGCTCGTCTCGTCCTTCGAGGCTGCAACGCGGTGTCGGTGTTGCAGGCGTGCAGCTGATCGCGGCGCTGCTGGAGGACGCGCCGGACGGCGAGCGCCTGCTGGACGCCACGCGCGCGCTGTGCTGCGCCTTCTCCGACCTGCTGCGCGCCGCCGAGCCGCACGCCAAGGAGGTGCCACGGCCCCCGAGCCCCGCCCCAGAGCCCCGCCCGCCCCGCCGCCCGCCGTCTCACCCGCCTTGTGTCTTGTCTGCAGCCGCGCCAGAGCCTGCTCAACGCGGCGTCGCGCGTGGGCGAGGCGTCGACCAGCGTGCTGCACACCATCGGGGAGGAGACCGACGAGGACAAGGAGACGCAGGTAACCGGCCGCGGCCGAGGGGGGGGCGAGCGCTACGACGACGACGGCATCTACGAGGACGTCGACCCGGGCGCCGTCTGGGGCAAGGCGCTCGACGTCATCCAGGAGGAGACGGATAGCGAGTACTACAGGGGTCTGGAGTACTGCAATGCCACCCCATCCTCGAACGTGGTCGCGGCCTCCCGCGATTCGAGGTCCGATCGAAACGGCGATTACGAGGACATACTGACGTCCTGTAAGGGCTACCTGGACAAGGACCGCAGCCCGGACACGGACTCCTCCGAGACCGATCTCGAGTTGTACCCGAAGTCGATTTCCGATAAAATTTTCAATTTCAAAAATGACTTCTCCCATCACGACTACGCGAACGTCGACTTCCACAGGTCCAACATAAACCTCGACAGGCGAACGAAAAACGAAAGGTTACGGCAGCAGTTCTTCCTCTCGAATAACGACGACAAGCGGAACGTTAACGATAAATTCAGTAGCTACGCCGATAAAAACGTCATCAACGACAAGGTTAATCGTATCAACGAGAAAAAAATCGAGTGTCACAGTATTAGGAACGACGTCACGCCAGCGGGGCCGGCCGTCGGAGCGTCGGCCGCTCCGAGCACGAAGTTGCTCAACCGCGGCGAGTACAGTCGCGTTCTGACCACGACCGAGACGTTCGCGCAGTCGGCCGAAGCCAGTTTCACGAAAAAAGAATTGAATATCAAACGGGACGATCTCGAAAGTTTCGTCAAACGTAGCGAAAAGTATTACACGAGCGAACACAGGGACAGGCAGACTGAAGTGCATTTGAATAACGAGACCGACCCCCCCAAAGGTCAGACCGAAATACGTATTGTCTACAATCCGACCTTCTTCGCCAGTAGGGTCGATTCGAAGGGCGTGTGCCATTTCTGTAACAAACACTGTCCGAGGAAAGCGCCAAAGTGTTGCTCGGAATGCGTTTGCCTCGACTTGGAGCTCAGAGACATCTGGAACGAGAACTGGTTGAATATCTTATTGATATTGACGTTGCTCTTCGTTGCAATAGCGATGCTCGTTCAGTGGTTTCTGAGAAAAGTCGGCTGCGACGGTGAGACGAACACATGCTTTGAAATGACTTCTTGATGTAACAAAGTTAGGTCGATAACTCGTATTCGTAGTATCTCGTCCATTTTTTAATCAATATTAAATATTATTAGACTGAGCTATTGCATTACAATCGTAAAACATACGAGCCAATTATTAAACAACACTTGTTAAATTCCTTATATATATATACGTAAAATTCTCACTTGAAACGTCAAAAGTATATTTAGAGCGAGCGAGGCCGCGACACGCAGCTACTTACGTGATATATAACCTTCTGTATCGTCTATTGTTTAGGAGATTCTACAAAAAAACCGTCTCATTTATCGGTCGGTATAGATTGTTTTGCCATAAAGTCTAACAGACAAACAAAAAAAATCTTTTCACTATTTATAATACTAGGAAGTGCACAGGTGAAAATATATTGAATGATATACTTCTACTTGTAATTGTTTGTTAAATATTTATGTTTAAATACGTAACTGAGAGAGGTTCCTTATATATCAATAGAATTTTATAATCTACTTTATGATTTAAGACACGCACGAGTCAACAATCTAATATTTAATACTAGAGCATAATACAAATATTTCACGAAAAGTACATTTTTTTCCCCAAACAGAATACTTGTAATTGTTAGTACTCCACCCTCGCAAGTTTTGTATAGTTTTAAAAGTATTGAAAATGTCTTGCTCGAATTATCCTATAACACAATATGAAGGAGGTAAAATATTCGATACCCGTCTGATTAATAGTCAATCATAGTTACGTTCCTAAGTCCGTTTAATATATAACATAACTGTCTAATCTACCCGTAACCTTCTGATCCGTAAGTCGCAAGCGAATGGGTAACTTGCGAACTAATATCGTAAACATTTCAAGAGTATCAAAATATTTACTGTAATTTTTATACAAATATATTTTATTTAACGTTTTAATGAATTTATTTTTGATATCAATGATTATATATTGTTAATAATATAGATAAGGGGGTGCGGTATTAGATTTCTATTAATTGTCGTCTAGTTTATGATTAGTAGATTAAAGGGATTGATTTCGTATAGTTTTAAAGACACTTAACATATATAAATCACAACATCATATCAACTTGCTGCTATAATTACAATACAATACAATCTACATACATACAATAAAATGTTGGAGCTTTAATTGATAAATAAAGTCAGACTTACCAATACTGAACGCTCATTGGTCGCCTATCGCGTCATCTCCCGCCAATCAAATCGACTAATATCCATGACGTTGATGATAAAGTTACCACGAAGGTTTTTCTAACTAATGCCGTCTCGTATCGTGTAGTGATTGTTTTAAAAAGTAATTCAAACACAGCGCTCGTAGTTATGTTCCTATGATTTGATGTGAAATCATTTACAACAGATTAAAATATTACAACTGGACAACGTTATATGACTTTGATAGAACGGTAGGTGATAATAAAATGGCACACGTTTATGTAAACGAAAATAATGACTGTTTAAAAAGTAATATGGAAGTCGATCCGTCCTTTTTGTATCGATAATATCAACTTTTATAATTATATCTTCTAATAAATACCACTATAAAAAATCGTACCAACATCGTGTCTGTATATCCAAGGTAAATAGTCCGTGGACATCCCCTCTTAAGTAGATAATTAGAGCTTCTATCACCATAATATTTGAATACGCATTATTGGCTACAACTGTATCGATATAGTACAGTAACATCCTGTAAATGTACCACTGTAGGCTAAGGACTTATCCCCTTTGAGAAGGTTTGGAGTTTATGCCAAAACGCTGCTCCAATGCGGGTTAAAAAAATTTAGACACATGAAGATTTCCTCACGATGTTTTCCTTCGCCGTCGAGAATAATATGAATTAAAAGTCCAGTTGTGCCATTATATCCCTTCACCTATCGAGATGTTAATGTTTCAATATAACAGTCTTTATATTACAAATAACAGTTAAACTAATTGTATTTTATGTAAATATTATGTCCTTATGGAATCGTCCATTCCAGTAATGTGTGTTTTGACTTCCACGCTTGCAGTGTCATTATGTTAGGGGACCTATCAAACTTGCCGTCATTTTCCTTGTTACTGTTCGGTTTTCGTGAATTTACTCGGCTAATATTCGTAAAAGACTAAATGTCCACTGGTGGGATTAGGGCTCTGAAAAGGTTTGGAGTTTATTCCGCCGCTCTCCAATTCGGGATATTCATGCGTTAGAATTTAATCCGACAAATGTAGCATGTCTTGCGTTGATTTCCGTCGCCATCGAGCATGAGATGAATTTTAAATTTGTCGGATTTGAACCCGCTGTCTTTGGTTAAGATTGAAGTGTTTACACGACTCTCATTATTCGGCTAAATGTTCTTAAAGAAAATTAACATAAAGACTAAAGCATTAGGAAAAAGACTGCAATTTTAATATTTTTTTTTTTGTGTTTGATCGACATTTGTAATAAACATTATTAATGATATAATTCTTGTTTGTTAAGCACAATATTCTCGCCGATAATCCCTTACAAGTGTCGATCGTAGTGATATTTTTATTTTCATTGTGTTTGTTTTGTAATTTTTTAAACGTCCATATTAATAAGTTGATACTAGATCTAGTCGTAATAATTTAACAATTGGCATTTAGTTTTAAAAGTCTGACCAGAACATATTGACTTAATAATTATAATAATTGATTAATTAACACACACGAGTTCCTAATATTGTTTATTTGAAAGTTTTCGAATTAATATCTGGTCATTTTTAAAAAAAATATTATAAAATTTATGTTTTTTTTTTAATTCCACATGCTCCACTGGTTTCTTCTGGTATTCCACCCATTAACTAATATTATTACATTCATAAATATTGTACCGTTTAATATTACCACAAGGGCGAAAAGGTCCTCGCGTTACTAATAGGAGAACCCAATAGGAGCATCTGGAAACGGTTTATTTCTAGACAGCTAACGATGTTATAGAAGTAAGGTTTCTTTGGTCCAATACAACGTTTGAACATGTAACGTTACTGGTGCCGAGATGTTTTACACGTGCACGTGAATTGCACGCGCTATATTTTTTAATTTATTTTTATTGGTTGTTGGGTTCCATTTTAATAGTTAGTTGATAAAGATATTATTTTTAGGTCATTGACACAAAAGTGCGAAACTCTATGTTTTTTTTTTTTTAGTAGTTGTTTTGTTGAGCAATTTTTGTGTTGATGACGTATATTTTTTGTTACAATGTCTCAGTGTATCCATTTCATGGTTTTAATGCTTGTTTTTATAATTTACGATATTTTCATCACATTTTTTTTTTATGTTGTTGTATTATTTTTATTTGGGATGAATTTGTTCTTTACGTACCAATATAAGATATATATTTTCAAGAATCTCATTCGATTAAAATGTTTGAATAGGAATCAAGTTTATCCCAAATAATTCTGTTCGATGGATTTTGTACCAATCAAACAAATCATAACAGTAAACTTAAATTGGCATATCTATTTAATTTAGTGTTCCAAACTCTAAAAAATACTATAAAAATGTTGGAATGTTATAAATAGATCGTGTTAAATAAATGCGTCGTCTCTTCGAATAACTCATTGTACTAGACTTGATCATAGAAATTTTATAAGAGATGGCGCCACCTTCGATGTTGTCACATCAACAATTTGGACGGCAGGCAGTTGTAGCATCATCGGCAAACAATTTAAGACGATGCCCGTTTGATGTACATTCCAATGGCATGCGGAGTTGAGATATACATACCTCCGATTTGAATATTCTATATACAATAGTGCTACAAATAGAGACTTGATAAATTTATCTTTATTTATAATGTCTCACTATTCTAGATAACAATTTCGCCGTCATTCAAAATAAAAAAAATCGTCATAAAATATTTTTCGCGAATCCATTATGAAGGCCGAATACCATAGATGTTTTACATCTCGACCAATGATATCATGTCAATTCAAGGTCATAGCTGTTTATATATCTTTACTCCCCATGCCATTGGAATATACTATAAGTACCGAACTGGTTTGTTAACAATTTTGATATGACATATTCTAAATCCTATAACAATGTAACTTAATAACATTTGGTGAAAGAAATTACATTTTATGAAATTATAAAGGCTAAAAATAACGTTACTAAATATATTATTAAATTAATTCAATTATTTAAAAGTAATATTCGATTTGACTTTCAAAATTTACTATATAAGTTAGCCCGCAAAGCATATTTGTATATTTTCCATACTTATGTCATTAATTCATTTGGTACAGTCATGTTCAAAAATCACACTCATAGTCATCGAGCACGTTTTTTTTCTTTAATATTATTATTTTATATTTTACTTAAATTTTTGTAACTGGATGTACCATAACTATTCCGGTTTCGGCTCTTGCCATAATACGCCATATTTTATTTTTGTTAATACATTTGCTTTTATTAAATACTTGGGTTTTTATTTACGACTAACTGTCCGAAAAAGTGAATGTAATGACAAAAATAATTATATACTAACACTAATACACCCTGTATATAACTCAATAATACCTACAGCAGATAATGACGTCACATCTCAGAATCGCTGATGTCAGATAATATATCGATGTAATAAGGTTATAAGTGCCAGAAAAGATATTCAATTGAAGAATAAAAATACTACAAATATAAGTCAGATAATGTATAAAATATAACTCAGAACTCGGTAAATAGGTCTATTTTTGTTGATATATTTACTCACGAATGAAAAGTTAAATTATCGGCGTTTTGATAAAACATACTTAACAAATATTGTATTGTTTTGCTGTCGTTACTCTTAGTAAAACGAACTGAAACATATTGTAAGCTGGTGTCACTCGCTCGTATGGATGCACGCCGATTATAATTTAACGTGGTGCGCCTTCATGAGTGAATGGACATATAACGAGTGTTCAACGAGCACTTAAAATATCGAGTTTTACAGATAAATCTTAACGCGAAACTCAAAGAAAATAAGTCATTAGAGATGCGTTTGTGATGTAGAATCATTGTTAGTTAATTGTGACTCGTGTTTTGGAGATATATGTCATAAAATGTCGAAATGAGTGATTTCAATGGAGATAGGGTTAGGTTAGAGATAGTAGGACTATGATATTATGATGACGTGCGGAGAAGAATCTTGAGATTATGATCAAAGATTTATTGAAGAGTTATTTTTAAACTGGCCTATTGAAGTATTTAAAGTTCATGTCAAAAATACATTGATAAATAAGGCATATTGCTCAATACAAGATTGTATTAAATATAAGGACGCGTGGATTTATTTGTTGATTTCTTGGCAGGATTTACTGACACACTCTGTATACAAAATGTTGGTGAAGAGTAATTACTGGGTTACTTGCCGGTTCTTCCCGGTAGAATCTACTTACAGAACCTGTAGTTTTACATTTAATTCATGACTGTCGCATGACAATTCAAATGTCTTTATGAGCATTAAAAACTCAGCTGTTTTGCCAAACATTTTTATAATAAAACTCTATGATGACATAGAGAGTAATATCTTTTGATTTAATGGATTTTGTTTTATTAAGATCACAAATCTTTGTAATTTACTAGAAAATTACTAATATAAAATTGTAATCTATTCGAGTAGACTTCTATTGAGTACTTTTGAATGATATTACAAGCTTTAATGCAGAGCTATGGACGGTTCAAAATGTATATTCTAACAAGATATATTGTCATCCAATAATGACCTTTATACGACATAGATTACTGCTTATAATCGTTTGTCTTTGGGTGCCGTTCCTGCAGAATTATGGCAAGTGTGTAACTGTTGATGGGATCGTCATTGTCCGTTATTATTTGAAATGAAAATTTATCGGATAGCGAATCGTGATGGGTTCGTGTAAAACGCGAAAAAATTACGTGAATAACGTTAAAATAATTTGGATTAAATTCTACGATGAAGAAGAATAAATATGTCATAGATTACATAAACGAGCATATCTTTCCAATCAGGACATCCTGCTATCCTTGGCCAAGGCGGTCGCCAACACCACCGCGGCTTTGGTCCTGAAGGCGAAGAACGTGGCCGCTCTGTGCAAGGACGAGCAGCCGCTGCAGAACAGCATCATCGCGGCCGCCACGCACTGCGCGCTCGCCACCAGCCAGCTCGTCGCCTGCGCGAAGGTACGCCTGCAACACTTTGATAACTTTATTGCTCTAAATAAGAGTAAGCATAATGTTTGACTAAATATATTCAAAATTTACTATGGAGAGTTTTCGACATTGAGATTTTTTCAAGGTTATGCAAAATAAGGTAATAAAAATGTTCTCCTATAAATCTTTGTAAATATGGTGCGTATTACCCAAAATTTGAGTATATAAAACTGTTATAATATATTAATATAATGACTATTCAAATTAATGATGTTTAAAATCCACCAGGTGGTAGCGCCGACTCTTCACAACCCCGCCTGCAGGGAGCAGCTCACCAGCGCCGCTCGCCAAGTGGCCCAGGCGGTGGAGAAGCTGGTGACGGCGTGCCAGCAGGCCCCGGAGTCCGCGGGCCCCGGAGTGGAGCAGCTGACGGCGGCCGCGCAGCGGGTGTCCGAGGAGCTCGAGAGGCTCCTGGCGCACTGCGACCTAGGTGAGCCCCGGCCGACCGCCGCCGGCGACCCCGCGAGCCCCCCTAACGGCCCCGTGCCCGCAGACCGGCGCGCGCAGGCCACGGTGCTGGAGCAGGCGGTGGAGAGCGTGGTGAGCGCCAGCGAGCGCGTGGCCGACGCGCCCGACGCGCCCGAGATGGTGCGCCGCGCGCGCCTGCTGGGCCACGCCACGGCGCGCCTCATCGCCGACATCAAGGTGCCCGTCTAGTCGTCTTCTATAACTTCCATTCTATAACTTGCTTCTATTACATATTCCCATCTGCGTAGACGGAGGCCGAGAAGCAGCCTTCGGACACCCAGTGCAAGCTGCTGGCGGCCGCCAAGCTGCTGGCCGACGCCACCACCCGCATGGTGGAGGCGGCGCGGCTCTGCGCCTCCTCCCCACAGGTACCATTTATACGCACGAATACTGTTTGTTTATATCGATTATGTATTAATTTTGAATAAGATTCTATAATCAGACCTTATTGTGGAATTCGGTATTACAAATATTATCGTTGTAAACAGGATCGCGAGAAGCAGGAGGCGCTCCGTCGCGCTGCCAAGGAGCTGCGTTTCATAACCGTCGACTACGCACAGGGACAGGACATCGTCAGCTCGCAGCTAGCGCGACTTACTGTACGTACCGCCGACCGCCTCACCACCGTAGCAGATGATACATTAAATATTGAAATTATTTTTATAAACTGCTTTGAGACATTTGCCAAATTCACAAAAAGATGATTGAAATCTTAAAAATGTAATAACAATAATGTTGATTCCGAACCTCGATTCAATGAAAAATGTAAGTGAAGTAGGCGCCGCTACAGCACCCACCGATATTACAGGAGAGCGCCCGCCAGGCGACGTCGAGCGCGACGCAGCTGATCACGTCGGCGCAGAACGCGACGCAGTACAACACCAACAAGTACTCGCAGGTACGTGCGCTATGTTCGACGTACACGACCGACACACTTTAGTACGGGTAGCAAAAACACTTAATACAGATTAGATTGATTCATTTTATTGTTTTGTCGTATTTGAATGTAATTATAAAAGTATAGAAGATACTATTAAATTGTGTGGAAGATATTATAGGCAGCAAGCGTGTGTACAAGTAGGCGCAATGCCTCATCTCTCTCATGATCTGATGGAACTTGAATCCGACACGTCCGATGAGAGTGTTTAGGTGCTCCCTGAGACACGGGGAGTTAACGCAAGCCGATCGCATTCTCCGAGCTTCTATTAAAACATCCCGTTCCGCAGGAGAGCCTGCTGTCGGAGTGCGGCGTGCTGGGCGAGCAGGTCCCGCGCGTGACGCAGGCGGTGCGCAGCGCGGTGGCGCGGCCCGGCGAGCCCGCCGCGCACCTCGACCTCATCACCGCCGCCGAGACCTTCCTGCAGGTGCGCACTACGCTTGTGACTATTCCTAACAATGCGTACATTGTATTTAATTTAATTGAATAACTTAATCATATTATTCAATTTTAAAATGTCTGTGACCTCATCATATTAACGTTCATACGATGATGAGAACTATCGAAAGAATCAGTTGCTTTTTTTGCACAAAATTCGATCGGTTAATAATAATAATCCATATTAACAAGTCACGCACTCTTTCCCCGACAGCCGAGTGGTCACGTGATACAGGCGGCGCGTGGAGTTCTGCCCACCATCAACGACGTCCCAACCGCCAAGCAGCTGGCCGACACCACTCACCAGTTCACGACCAGCTGTGCCGACCTCAGGTGACGATTCGCTCACGCGTCATATGCCACAAATATTTTACTCACAACAAACAACACGGGCGACACGTTAAAGCGCGAGTACAAACATGCGAGTGACATCACCAGGTCGGCCGTGAGTCGCGCTCGCGTGTCGTGCAAGGGGCTGGAGCTGGACGCGGCGGCCGAGATCATCCGCAGCCTGCAGGCCGAGCTCGACGAGCTGGAGGAGGCGGCGCGCGCGCTGGAGCTGCGCCCGCTGCCCGGACAGACGGTACGCACGCACCCCCGCACCCCCGCCCCCGGCCTCGCACGTGTCGCCCGGACCCGTAACGATGTGTCGGCGCGCAGGCGGAGTGGGCGTACAGCGGGCTGCAGAGCGCGGGGCGCAGCGCCGCGTCGGCGTCGGCGCAGCTGGCGGGCAGCGCGCGGCGCGGGGAGGGCGCGGCCTGCGCGCGGGCCGCCGCCGACCTGGCCGGCGCGCTGCGGGACTTCGCCCCCCCGCTGCGCGCCGCGCTCGCCGTGGCGCCGCAGCACAACCGGCACCGGTAACGCACCCGACGTCGCTCTCGTTTATTAGATGTGATCGTACTCCTCTACGGTATATACTTTATCCTCCAGAGTGATAACATCGGGTCGACAAGTCCTGCACTCGTCGCTGACCCTCGTGGAGACCGTGAAGCACCAGTTGGCCAGCTCCGAGGAAGTTGACACTTCCAGAATAATGGCTATCGCTAAAGATGTCTCTCAGGTGCGAACTCTAAAAAATTTCTAATATCTTTATGCAGTTCATTTTTTATAAAGGAAAGTCAACATAGTAAAATGTATTCATATATCCCAGGGCATAGAACAAACGATCGAGTCGGTACCGTCGACCGCGGAGCTGGACGCCGCCATGGAGAGCATCAACCAGACTCTGGACATACTCGACATGGGCGAGTTCCCGCTCACAGACAAGAGCTACGGGTAACTACAACTACATCTATATATTATTACGTGAAACGAAACACTTTAAACCTTTTTACGATATTTACGCGGACGGAAGAGTATGAAAATTGTCACAGTTGAAATGTATATTATATGCATTAGAAATACTTTAAATTAACATGCGTCTACCGCTCACTCATTTAACATAAACATTCATAGTTTACCAATGACAAAACTTCATGTCATAATTACAAATCCATGACGCTTTTTTATACTAGTTTTGTTTTATTATAATAACGTATACAGTCCGGCGGAGCCACATTTTTTTCGCTTTAATTACGGTCGAATTTCTTTTCATGAGCGACCCGCTAGTATATATAAAGATAAATCTTTATTAAGAGAAATTATTTATTATGAAAATCTAATTTCATATCATAAAACGAGACGGGAAACACTATTAAATGAAATGATCTATCAATATCTTAATTTACATAGTTAGGTAATAAATAACACGGGTAAGTCACACGCATCGCGACATAACTTGTTTCTGTTCGTTAATCCGGATGTCCGCCGTGCCCAAGATTTCAAGTTTAATTTTCTCATTCATGGTGTTGATATTACGTTGATTCATTTGTTATTTGGAGATAAGGGTAAAGATAATCAAACCATAGATTGATATATACCACGCGATTTGCACTCAAACAGTTCTTGATTGATATATTTATAATACAACACTACACGACTCACTATACTCATTTCCACTTTAATTTGACCTCCAAAGTTCCGATAGCCACGTTGCCGACATTCAAAATGCCATTTCATCGCGAATCCATAACGTATACCATAGATTATTCAAAATTTCGACCAATGACATCGCGTCATTCGAATGCAAAAGTTGCCCATTTGCTTTCACCTCTACTAATGGCTTTATTGCAGTTATATCATTGATCGCTTTGTATGTAGTTTAAGTGATTTGTGCATTAAATGTGAATTAGTGCTTTTTTAATTAAATTCCAATCACGTTTTCTTGTTACTATTGTTTCGTAACGTAGATTATTCTTTTCAGTCTGCTAACGATCGCACAAGCGTTATTTTTTTCGTTGAATATAAAAAGATAAGGTAAGGTTCTCAAGTAAACTTAGTAGTAGTATCATAATATTTACCAAAGTGTGGTTCCCTTTGTCAGCACGCTGCAAAACGAGCTGAACGGAGCGGCGGCCGGGCTGAGCGGCGCGGCGGCGGACGTGGCGTCGGCCGCGGAGGGGGGCGCGCTGGCGCCGGCCGCCGAGCACTTCCAGCACGCCTTCGACCGCCTGGCCGCCGTCTGCCTCGACATGGCCGGCCAGACCGAGGTGCGAGCCGCATTTTGTTGCATTATATGTCTTATTCATTGGCAAATGTCTAACACGTTTATCCCTCGATATTTATGTTCACAGGAAGTGGAGAGTCGTACGCAGATGGTCAGCTCGCTTAAGACGGTCACCATCAACTCGTCCAAGCTCCTCGGCACCGCCAAATCAGTCAGTCAGGTCGGCTTATCTTCATACTCAGTATACAGTATATAATAACTTATACTGATTCTTCTGTTACTTCCCTTGCTCGAACATTATTTGGCTATCTCTTAAGCGACAACAAAAATCGAGATAAAAAGTCTTGTTCTAAAAATAAAAAATCAGCGCGAAACCCAATTGTGATTTAATGGAATGATAATCGTTCCGTTTCGATAACAGGATCTGACCCGACCGAATGCGAAGAACCAGCTGACGGACGCGGCGCGCGCAGTCACTGAGAGCATCAATCACCTTGTGAGTAAACATTTGCGATATGAGAACTCTTGCGATACCTCGTAGGAACAATCGGTTCTAAGAGTTAATTTGTCTAGTAACTCCATATAGTCGATGTCATAAGAATATCAGTTTATATTGGTCCCTCGAGCCGGACGTATTTTCGAGTGAAGTCGACGGGGATGGTCATAGCTTTAGTGCTCGCAGGTGGACGTGTGCACGGAGGCGGCGCCGGGACAGAAGGAGTGCGCCGCCGCCATCCGCAGCATGGAGAGCTGCCGCCCGCTGCTAACTGCGCCCTCGCAGCCGCTCAGCGAGCTCGGGTACTTCGCCTGCCTCGACGCGGTCGTCGATCAGAGCAAGCTGCTGAGTACGTAGTTCCGTAGTATAAATATTGTCTCAAATTAGTTTCTGTTGATACATCTATGTAAAGTGAGACAAAACTACAATGCGGCCGTCCTCAGGCGAGGGCATGTCGGGCATGGCGAGCGCGGTCAAGAAGGCGGAGGCCGAGCCGTTCGCGCGCAGCGTGGCCGCCGTGGCGTCCGCCGTGCACGGGCTGGTGGAGTGCATCGCGCAGGCCGCCTACCTGGTGGCGGCGTCCGACGAGACGTCGACGGCGGGCCGCGCCGGGCTGGTGGACCGCGCGCAGTTCGCGCGCGCCGCGCAGGCCATCGAGCAGGCGTGCGCCACGCTGGCCGAGCGCTCGGCCGAGCAGCCGCGCGTCATGGCGGCGGCCACGGCCGTGGCGCACCACACCAGCGCGCTGTGCAACGCGTGCCGCGCCGCGTCCGCGCGCTGCGCCGAGCCGCGCGGCCGCCGGCACTTCGTGCAGGTGGCCAAGGACGTGGCCGAGTGCACGGCCGCGCTCGTCAAGGACATCAAGGCGCTGGACGCCGACTGGAGCGACCGCAACCGCGCGCGCTGCGCCGCCGCCACGGGCCCGCTGCTGGACGCCGTGCGCAGCCTGCGCCAGTTCGCCGACAGCCCCGAGTTCGCCGCCGTGCCCGCGCGCCTCTCGCACAGCGCGCGCGAGCGCCAGCAGCCCGTGCTGGCCTGCGGACGGTACGCCCCGCCCGCCCCGCCCCGCCCCGCACGTAGCCGCTGACCGCTGACTGACCCGTCCCTTCCCGCAGCGACATCATCACGTACTCGTGCGCGATGGTGGAGGCGGCGCGCGCGCTGGCGCTGAGCCCGGCCGAGCGCACGCAGTGGCACGCGCTGGCGGCGCACAGCAAGTCCGTCTCGGACACCGTCAAGAACCTCGTCTCCGGGATACGGTAATGACCTCTCCTGCCATTTCACTTTCTGACCATATTTACAATACTGACATGTAGCATTTAGCAGACACTAGATGATATTTTACAATATTTTTACTATACATATGACAGCGAAATGGCTCCCGGTCAGCGAGAGTGTGCGACCGCCCTGGACACGCTCAATAAGCAGCTCCGCGAGCTGGACCAGGTGGCCTTGCAGGCTGTGGGGCTTGAGTTGCAGCCGAGACACGTTAACACACTTCAAGGTGAGCATTCACGTTGAAAAAAAATCTCATTTCCTTAACAGTACATATATACAATTATACTATAGCAGTTAATAAAACGTGTGTTCCTATAACAGGTTACTCCGAGCAGATAGAGAACAGCGCCGCGGAGATGCTGGAGAGACTGGAGCCGCTGCGTGTGGCGGCTCGCAGCGAGGCCGAAAACTTAGGGCACGCTGTCACGCAGCTGGTGAGTCGCGCACCACACGTGTGGTAATGCGAACTGTCAGAATTCGGTCATCATTCGGCCGGTCCTTGTCAACGTTTTAGTTAGTTCGTTTCAAGAGCAGGAATAAATTTAACCTATTTAAAAGATACACACAAATATATAACATAATAACATCCCCGTGACCAAATTCGGCCAAGACGGCTCTCTCTCAAACACGAGTCAATTGTGCAGAAAATATTATAGTCACCGTAGAATATGATCTACATTACAATCAGTAAAACACAGTCGTGTCGGTCAGGTGTCGTACGCCGAGCCCCTAGTGAGCGGCACGGCGGGCGCGGCCTCGCACACGACGGACTCGGCGGCGCAGGCTGCGCTGCTGCAGCACGCGCGCACCGTGCTGGAGACGCTGGCGCTGCTCGTGCACGCCGCCAAGCAGTCCGCCGGGAACCCCAGGGTGAGCGCTCGGGACCACCTGGTCGTGGTCGCCGCAATGAGCTTGGCAGAGGAGTAACGTGTCTCTCTCCCGCAGGCGGTGTCGGCGCACGGCGAGCTGGACGCGCAGGGCGGGCTGGCGCGCGCGGCGCTGGGCGAGCTGACGGCGCACGTGCGCGAGCTGAGCACGCAGCGCGGCGCCGTGGGGCCGCTGCTGGAGGCCGTGGCGCGGGCCGTGGCGCGCCTCACCGAGCACCGGTACGCGTTCAATTAAAAAATATATAGTTACATAAAGGCGTGCACGAGGTTACACAATTAGTGTACGAAGGATCCGCCCTCTCTTGGCTTGTTCTTCATTTCAAAGATTTAAGTAATTCGTATTCGACAAAAATACTCACGGTACTTACGTTTCGGAACCGACGGCGGTTATTTACTTTGATAGTCAATAAGTGTAGCGTCGATATATTGAATGTAGAAATTCGACTCGAACAAGCGTAAACAAAATACATAACATGTACGGCGGTTATTTACAAACAGCTCCTGTCCGGCTATATATAGCCGCGACCGAGGAGCGCGCGGTTAAGGACAGCGTCTCTCGTCTCTCGTCTGGTATTTTAAGTTAAACCGATTACAGTTAATCGACAATCCGATTCACTATATACAATGCGCCTTGATTTCAAATTTCTCGAACTAAATGTCAATAATCTTGTACCTAATTATGTAACAAGATGTAATACGTTCAAAGAGCAAGGTTCTCGTAAAAAATCTATTTGTAATCAAGACGTCTAGGCATTTTTATTGTGATCATAGCTTTCGTTTCTAGGGTTTCATAACCCAGACGGTAAAACGGGATCCCATTACTAAGACTGTCACCGGGCTGTATATCATGAACCGTAATATTTAGACAGTCGTAATTTTCACAGATAATGTATAACCACGAATACTAAAAAACAACAGACTCTTATAGATAATGGTACAGAACCCTTCGTTCGCGTGTCGGACTCGGACTTGGCCGGTATTTTTTTCTAACTCTACATATTTACGTGTTCTATTTTATGGTTATATTTTGGTTTAATACTAAGACATTTTGGCTTCTATAAACATACTAAAAATATATAAATGATATGTCCCGTAAATACCAAAATAAAATTCGTAATCAAATATTACTCATCATATCGATATGAGTTAGGACCGACAGACGAACAGTTTCTTAGAACGCTAATAAACCTATATTAGTTAGTGATGCAGCGCTTAGGTCACCGATGCGAGCTAAGCCTGGCCGAGAGCCAAACTCGATCGCTGTTATGAATTGACTAGTACATTCTCCGGGTTTGCTGCCCGTCGTATTTAACATAATGTAACAAAGCTATTAAAAATATTATTTTGATAAGTGATAAACTACCGCAGGATCTCCGTTATTATAGGTCCAATACGCTTAGATTTAGTTTTTGAAAGAATTTTTCTCGTAAGTATTCTGGACAGACAGCTGGGGGACCTGTATATGAGTACACACTCGTAGAGCTGTTACGTAACTAAGAATTGGTTCACCTTGAAAATTTTTATGGGATACGTGTACCATACAAACAAATGCAACAAAATTAATGTTATGAGTTATAACGCGAGGTTATTTTTAAAAATCAATCAGCGCTCAATACCCGTATAATATTTACATTACGAATGATGAACAAAATTTTGCCTTTATATTCGTCATAATTCGTGTAACTATATTTATAGAAACAGCGTCAGTAAGTACTAACTAAACTCTTAGCTTCATAACCTTCCTCAACTATAAT
Source organism: Vanessa tameamea (assembly GCF_037043105.1). Classification (NCBI taxonomy): domain Eukaryota; kingdom Metazoa; phylum Arthropoda; class Insecta; order Lepidoptera; family Nymphalidae; genus Vanessa; species Vanessa tameamea. The sequence continues at coordinate 6,418,067 of NC_087336.1, forward strand.
TAACTTTACGTACGAAATTAATGCGGTGATTATTATTAGAGAAATGTGTTTACGTCTTAAAGGTTACCAAATAAAGATTTATAGAAGTCATTTAAATTGTAAAAATTGTTTAAATGCTATTTATAATCTAACAAACACATTTATAAACATTTTCTGTACTTGAATCACTTAATAAGAATTAAAAAATAAAAGATAAAACGATAGGCATTGCTTTTAGCTTTAGGGGATCAGATCGAGCGACGGATAAACAATATTTTTTATCTATAGAGTTATAAAAAAACACAACGTAAAGTTTAATCATCATTTTTGTTAAATAAATTCATTTGTACACATATAATCTTATACAAAATATGAATATCAAAATATATCGAAATCGTAATACCGCTAATAAAAGTGAATTCAGTCTAATTAGTGTAAGTGACCTCATTACAGACCATACATACATGTGCGTCGCGCGCGCGCAGTCCGCGAGCGGTTTGCGTAACGAACGCTTTTAGTGTCAGTGTCAAGCATGAAGAAACTGTTTGTATTTATTATTAATATTATTTGTTTATATCGTTATGCCTTGTTAATCTTCGTACGTATATGTAGAGAAGATTAAATACTATATGTTAGCAGTTTGTATTGCCACTGGCAACAATAGTCTGTGCAAATATTTCAGCTCATTTGTTTTAGTGGACCCAGAGAACCACTGCAGATCGTTCTTGACATAAATAAGCTATAAACCTGTTATAAATATGATTAAAAGGTTTACATGAATCTTTTTATATAATTTAGTCGATCTTGTTCAGTATTGGTATTGTTGTAGTTTAAAAACGATATACGTATTTGTTTTGATTGTGAGGAAACATGTTTATGAATGTAGTCGTGTGTTAATATACTCGTTAAATATATTTCGTAGAAAATCGAATAAAGCGTGCGTCTCGTATCGTAGAAACGAATAAACAAACGTCACCAACGAATTATAATTGCACATTGGTCTAGTGGCTAGTGTAGATTGTATCTTTAGATGTAAATCCGTACGCGACAATGAACAGATACGTTTTTTTAAAGTGTTTTAATAGTTTCGGTTAAATTACATTTGTAATAGTTAGTAATCACATATATGTACGTTTATCAGGATGTCACTGATCGGTAGCTACGATGAGACGGACTCGTTCGTGGACTACCAGACGAGGATGGTCGGTGCCGCGAAGGACATTGCAAGATTGGCCACCGATATGGTAAGGTTTTGGCGATTTAAGCATCAATTTGATAAGTTTTATTAATATTTTTATTTTCATATGTATATAGAAGTTTATTATTACATAAGATATATATAAGATCAGTATTATATAAAATACCGATGCTTCAATATTCTAGACGGCAAAATCGGCCACGGAACCCTCCAAGCTGGTGGAGGTCGGCAACGAAATGTGCGGGAAGTATGAGAAGCTAGCGGCCGACAGCGTGGGCGCCTCTGCCACCACTCCTAATGCGGATATAGCCAACAGGTGACCGTTTGCTACACCTTGAAATTATGCGCCGGTCCTCCGAGCCGGATGAACGCTTCCGGGAGCGAAAGCGGCAAACTAACGCTCGTCGTCGGTATCGGGCAGGATCCGCGTGTCAGCGGTGGAGCTGGGCGAGGCGGTGTCGGAGCTGGTGCGCGCCGGCGGGCGCTGCCGCCTGTCCGCCGCGCCGCCGCAGAGGCGCGCCGTGGCCGACGCCGCGCGCGCCGTCAACGAGAAGGTGCACACGTACACACGCACGTGCACACGCACGTCGCACGCGGCGCGGGCCCGCTGGTGAGCCGAGGGCATGCTTACAACTCGAGTGCTGTGTCGCAGGCGGTGGCCGTGCTGAGCGCGCTTCAGGCGGGCTCCCGCGGCACGCAGGCCTGCATCGACGCCGCCGCCACCATCGCCACCATCCTCGGGGACCTCGACACCACCATCCTCTTCGCGAGTGCAGGTAAAATATTCACTTGTAATTATCAAGCGTAAAAAAAATACCTTTTTTAAAAGGTTTGTCGGCGATCAGTATATATTTTTTAATTTAGAATAGTTATGGTCGTTCATAGAATAGCAAAAACATTATCCGCTTGTCGATTTGTCGCCATCTTATCCCTTTCATCGCTGTCAACGGTATTTCTAATTGAAATGTTTTTTTTTAAATCATCCAGGTACACTTCAATCGGACAAGGAAGGCGATACATTCTCTAACCATCGGGAGAACATTCTAAAAACTGCCAAGACCCTGGTCGAGGACACCAAGACCTTGGTCGGAGGTGCTGCAGGCAGCCAGGAGCAGCTGGCTGCTGCAGCCCAGAGCGCAGTCAGTACTATCGGTAAGTGACTCAAGTTTGACAAAATACTGCATGTTTTGATAAAAAATCTTTCAGCTTATTTTGTATACCTTCTCTTTGTGCGAGATTCTCTCTCATTAGAATAAAGTCGAAATAGAGCCGAAGTTGACACCTGTTATCTCGACCGGTTAATTTACGAGTTGATTCCTACAATGTGCGTGGCGTGTGCGCAGTGCAACTGTGCGAGGTGGTGAAGCAGGGCGCCACGTCGCTGAGCGACGGCGGCGCGGAGCCGCAGGTGCTGGTGCTGCACGCGGCGCGGGACGCGGCGGCCGCGCTGCGGGACCTGGCCGCCGCCACCGCCGCCGCCAGCGGCAAGCACGTCGCGCACCCCGACATGCAGCGCCTCAAGCACGCCGCCAAGGTACGCCCCCACCCCCTCCCCCGGTGACGACCGCCTATTGACACCTAATCCGAAATTCGGTTCAGAAGTGGTCCGATACCATTTCTGAACTGGACCTCTAGACCTCACTAACGATATATAACTGCGATGATGGATGCTCATTGGGTAGGACGGTCGATCCCACGGGGTGAGTAGACGAGACCACCATCAGTATAATAAATCAGGTCTAATACTTGGTACAGTCTAATAGGTATTAATTTATTTTTATCGAAAAGCACTACTCACTGTGGAATAACTGAGGCATTAATTTTAATTATGAAGTCTATCTGGACTCCTGTACATATTCGATTTCGTTTTAATATATTTTATCTTTCATTATGTTCGAAATTCTAGGTTTTGTCACTCACTTCACACACACGTGTTGTTTTATGTTTGTGTTCGTCTCTGTATATGTCAATATTGGACTTTCTTGCCTTATAGCGTTTGTCGGATCCGAAGCGTTGGAGCCTACCCGTCAAAACTAACACTATACCTAGAAGCAAGCGACGCTCTATTAACATAAGGGATTACAATTCGTGCGATTCAGAGACGGATATATTCCAATCTGATCAAGAAGATGAACTAATAAAACTCCTAGACTACTCTAGCCACGATGATGACGTGTCTCCGACGATATTTCACGATAGTTGTGAAGAAATGATCTCGTATATTGAGAGTAAAATGTTAAAACCATCACCGAGACTCATCAACGACGATGTCAATATGAGATATAATCTGACATCGAGGAATAGTCTTTTCGATATGGAATGGCGCGTACTGAAATACGGGGAGAGCATATTCCTGGGGGAGCTACGAAAATTGGTCGATTTATGTGTCGACTCCTTTGATAAAGCCGATAGTAGAAAGAGAAGAAACGCCCAAGACGCTAATAAACCTAGCACAGACCTAGACATTGAGATGAAGAGGCTGTCGCAGGTTATGGACGATTTAGATTGGCAGGATGTTGTTAATGAGAACGTCAGAACAACAGTAACGACAACGGTACACAGCGTGTCCAAAAAATCTAAATTCGAGAAGCCTAAATTAAAAAGTCCAGTATTTAAAGTTAAAAAGGTGAAACCGATTAACTTAACAGTCAATGTGGAGCTTAGTGCGGAGCCGAAATCGTCTCAAAATGATATAAAAGATCAAACAGACGATATTAAAGTAAATAAAGTTGAAATCCATAAAGAAAATAAACATTACTTCTGGAACATGTTCAAGGATGATACCGAATGGTGGAAGGCTCTGGCAAAACGTAATTTAGACAAAATGGAAGAAACGAGACGTGAATTGGAACGTTTCAGCGGACATGAGCTGGTTCTGGGCGAGATAAAGACGGAAATAGACAAATATGAGAGAGAGAAAGAGACATTGCAAAACTTTATCGAAGAAGTTGACAAATCTAAAGCAGTCAATAAAGATTTAGAATACGACCAGAAGTATGAAGATATGGTCTTAAAATTAATAGAATTCGCTAAGAAAGACTTTGTTTATAAGGGTTTCGATCCTCTCATTGAGAAATTAAAACTCTTATCCAATATACATGTTGAAGGACGAAAGAAAAAGCTCGTCAATATTGAGGAAATAATCGACGTCTATACAAAGATTGATATATCCAAATACACATACGAAGAACTTTGCTTGTTGGAGAAATATTACAAAGAAATTATCAGGAAATACAAAAGTGAGACGCGTCGGAAAGAGAATATTATTCCCATTGAACAAGTCAATAGAGAAAATATCACACGAACAGCTCCCCCCAATAGTAACGAGAACATTACCGTCGAACGTTCCAGACACAATTTACTAGCAACGATAAACGATTACAGTACACGAAGTATCTCAAAGAGCAACACTTTAAAAAGAGATAACGTCGGAAATAATTTGGAAATCTTCGACCTCACACGAACTTACCCTAGCGAATATTACGCGAACAACTGGTGGAAAATTTACGAAGACGTTCTCAAAAATCGGGAACAACAATTCGGCAGTATCGATAATTGGTGGAGTTTCTACGAAGCGATGTTGAACAGGGGAGACACGAGTGATGACGACTTGAGACGAATACGCGCGATCGTCGAAAGTAGACTAAAGAAACGACCAAACAGTCGAATGGAGGAGCAGCTAAAGATGCTAGACGAAGTGAAGAACGCGCAGTTCCACGAGAGCGAGGACGTGGCGACCAGCGGAAACGAATCGGTCAGAACTGATACATTGGTGTACATTAACCGCTGACAACGCACGGTCGATCTAACACGCGAGCGAGCACGCGATGGATGGCATGCTGTTCAATAGCTTTCATCGTTCCATCGTCTCATTTTAACTTGTGGTGTATGAAGATGTTTTCACTATCAACAGCTGTTTGAGTTCCAATTGTTTTAATAGTTCTTCGTAGTAACATTAGAGTTGGCCAACAATCCCTTGATTCAGCAAATCGTCTCAGAAATTTTAGAACACCTGACTAAACGAAACAAAATGTTGTGTATGTATTTAGACCTCCAGCTTCACGATCCTCTTGTCGATCATCAATTTGATCATCGTAGATAAAAACTATACAAGATCTACAAACATAAATGAACCTAAGTAAGGTTTTCTTTTTAAGTAAAAGACTACTTGTGCTAGGAGGACTCTTCACAACAATTGCAATAAACAGTTTGGACTTGATGACGTCATTACATTACAAATGTCGTGCATTTAACAAATACCAATGGAAGATTATGAGTTCTTTATAATAAATGTTCCGTTTAAATGTGAACAAGATCGAATATTTTGCAGTCAGTTGAAGGGGCAGCTGTAGTCTGTAAGTACTGCTATGTCGACAAGTGATTCAGCTTTTGACAAAATAATTGGAACTTAAACAGCTTCATTCATTCACACCACACCGATCGCCCATCACAGAATCATGCGATGACAGAAATGTGTTTAGCTGTCTGTCTGTTGTGTGTGCGCACTTGATATACACTTGCCCACTATTGTATTCCTTGTCTATACGTCCTATATTACTGAACATTTATTATTGTTTCTGTGATCTTATGTAGATATTTATTACGATGAATCTTTTAAGTATATTATCTTTTGTATAATAGTCGGTACCCCCCCCCCCTCCAACCCCCATTTCCTAAACACATTTCACCCTTCTAGCCATTCATATCATGTTATTTTGAATACCATCGAGTGTATTACTAAAAGCCACAAGCATTTTATTAACCGACTCCGACCGAGGAGGTTATGTCACAGCGGAGCTTTGGAAGTCCAATATTGACGTACATTCGACGAGCTTTTTATGTTTATATATGTATCTATGGTTGAAAGCTTATGGGTTTCCCGCTATGGCATGAGCTTTTTCGCACTGGGTGTAATTTTTTTTGTTTTTTTTTAATTAATTTTTATTATTTAATTTTGTTGTTTTTTTTTTCAATGTCTGCCCTAACTTAGTTGGCAACCCAAAGCTTTTGTAACTGTTAAAAGTATTAATTATTCGTAATAAATTTCTAATTGATACGTTCGTGTTTTCAAATATGAGTTCAAAGTAAGAAAAATCGTTTGCAATCGTGTACTCTGTAATATAATATTAAACGTATTAAAGGTGATGGTGACCAATGTGACGTCACTGCTGAAAACCGTGAAGGCGGTGGAAGACGAGCACACTCGTGGCACCCGAGCCCTGGAGTCGACCATTGAGGCCATATCCCAGGAAATCGAGGTCAGTTTATTCCGTCCAGGATCACCTCGACGGCAATTTAGTCCCGCCCACTCGCTGGAGGCACGTACTGAACGATGCTCCGTCGCCAGGTGCTGATGTCGCCGGCGGCGCCCAAGAACACGGCGTCCGTGGAGGAGCTGATGCGCTGCACGCGCCTCATGACGGCCGCCACCGCGCGCGCCGTGGCCGCCGCCGGGCAGGACCAGCTCGTGGCCGCCGCCAACCTGGGTCGCCGCACCGTGCTCGACATGCTGGCCGCCGCCAAGGTACGCGAGGGCCCTTGGACTATTACGCGAAAACGTCACCGTATTCGAGCTATAGATCTCGACCTCATTGCTTCGTACTCGATTCAAAGTGTTCAAACGCCTCACATCAAAGGAACGGTCCCGTGGATCTGAACTAAAAGTGGGTGTTCCGTGAGGATATGAGGTTCTTCTCTAATAGACATGTTTTTATTTAATCATTAACGTAATCCAACCGTCGCCGGCAGGGCGCGGCGCACGGCGCGGAGACGGAGGAGCTGCGCACGCGCACGCTGGCGGCCACGCAGACGGCGGCCGAGGCCTACCGCGCGCTGCTGGCGGCGCTGCTGGCGCCCGGCGCGCGCGCGCAGCTGCCCGAGCTCAGCCGCCGCGTGGCGCGCGCCGTGGCCGACATGCTGGCCGCCGCCGACCTGCTCAAGGGTGAGTGCCCGACGCCCCCTCGCCCCCTCACGCCCTCACCCGCCCGCCGACCGCTGACCGCCCCGCTCCCTGCGCAGGCTCCGAGTGGGTGGACCCGGCCGACCCCACGGTGATCGCGGAGCAGGAGCTGCTGGGCGCCGCGGCCTCCATCGACGCGGCGGCGCGCAAGCTGGACGCGCTCCGCCCGCGCGTCGCCCCCAACACCCAGGTCAGCCGCTCGCGTCTTACTCCTCTCTATGTACCTCTGTATGCATCTCTCCCGTTACGTGACCCTTTGCCGTCGTCGGGAATGTAGAACATCTGCCAATACTCGTATGGAATTGAAAATCGAAACATTCAGAAGAACAACATGAAGAGAGAAAATGCCACGCGTCGGTGAGATATGTTTGATATTCTTGGTTGTTTTCGTATCACCCAGGAATCAAACATATTACCCATCGACCGTGGCGCGGACGACGTGACGAGATTATACGAAAACGTGGATCGCAGCCTGCCTTGTACTTCCCTATGTATTATGACATTGCCCTGTACCCGTATTGATACTACATGTATGCAACTCTTAACAATTGATGCATTTCCACTGAAATTTCTATGTTAGCAAATCTTCATAAAATCACCAACGATTGAAAGGAAGAAAAGAAAAGTTTGTTTAGAAAATACTGCACGATTATAAAAAGTATATTAAAAAAAAAACACATATATATTATGATAATAAAAAACATAGTTAAAAATAAACAACCTATATACTACTTTATCTACAATACATCCAAAGAAAAGAATAAAAGAAAAAAAAAACAAAACAAAAAAAGATTTGATAAGCAATGAACCGTGTATAATTCAGCTCCCAAGTTGGGTTCCAAAACTAACGGTGATTTTCAATGGTACACGATGTAGTTACGACGGACTGTGACAATCTGCCTGTTATTTAACATAAAAATTGTGTAGTATTTTATCGATTTTTGTGGACAAAAGCTTATGAATTTTGTCTGCATCGCGTGTTGACAACATAGAAATTGTGGAGACGCGGCCTGAAACAAAGATTCTGATCAACTATTTTATTTATATATATTTTATTGGAACATAAGTGTAGACCAGCAATTATACTATGTCATTGTAGTTATACAAACTAGTGATTTTCTCAGAATATATATTATGTGTGCAAGTTATTAAAGTTATATTTCCATTATAATATATATTAATATAAATCATAATGGAAATTTATAAAATAAGTTATGTATATCTCGTTTAGGAGACGGACGAGAATTTGAACTTCGACGAGATGATCCTGGAGGCGGCCAAGTCTATCATCGCGGCGACCTCCGCTCTCGTGAGGGCCGCATCCGCCGCACAGAGGGAACTCATTGACCAGGTAACATCACCCGACTCCGCGTCGTCATAAAACTCTTAAGTCAAGGTGGACACGATCAGTTTATATCGATAGCCGATTAACACGGCTTAAGGATAACAGTTTCAAGGTTTAGCTCTAGAACTGTAAAGCGTTGGTCTCTCTCTCTTTCTCTGTGTCTACGAGTGTTACATCTCACTATGACAGTACCGAATAGATACAACAAACTCTTGTGCACTCTATTTTCTTCTCGATGCTGGGTTAGCACTCGCGATTGATATCCGGCCAGAAGGACCATTAGTACAACACGTTATTATTTTTGCAGGGCAAGGTGGCCCGCCGGCCGGCGTCGTCGTCGGACGACGGTCAGTGGTCGGAGGGACTGGTGTCCGCGGCGCGACTGGTGGCGGCGGCCGCTCACGCTCTGGTGGAGGCGGCCAACGCCCTCGTGCAGGGAGCCGCCTCCGAGGAGAGGCTCATATCCAGCGCCAGGCAGGTGGCCTCCTCCACGGCGCAACTGCTGGTCGCCTGCAAGGTGAAGGCGGACCCCACGTCGGAGTCCACGCGGCGCCTGCAGGCGGCGGGCGCGGAGGTGATCCGCTCCACCGACAACCTGGTGCGCGCCGCGCGCGACGCCATCACGTGCGACGACGAGCGCAGCCTGGTGCTCAACCGCCGCATGGTGGGCGGCATCGCGCAGGAGATCGACGCGCGCTCCGAGGTGCTGCGCATCGAGCGGGAGCTGGAGGAGGCCCGCGGGAGGCTCACGGCCATCCGCCAGGCCAAGTACAAGCTGCGCGACACCTCCGGCGACGACACCGACCCCGACCACGCCGGCTACTCCAGCGACGCCTCGCCCGGGCCCAACAGGTGCGGTCGCTGCTCACTTTGTCTATCACGACGATCTTGTTATCGTGTTATATTCGTCAGTGATCTGCTCGACTGCGGAGTATTTGTCTCGGGAATGAATGATTCGACTAAACATTATTCGCAGGTTCAAGACCCCGAACAGCAGCTTCGCGAACACGACGTACAGTCCCAACAGCACGTACACGTCGCAGCACACCACGCAGAACGTGACCAACAGCAGCCAGCACGTGACCAACAGCAGCCAGCACGTGACCAACCTGAGCCAGCACGTGACCAACCTCAGCCAGCACGTGTCCAACCTGAGCCAGGCCGTGCACGGCGCGCCGGCCTCGCCCACGTCGCCCAGCCCGCGCCCCCCGCAGTCCACGAACGGCTACCAGCGCGACGACAAACCGCGCAGCCCCTCCTTCACCAGCTTCCGACCCCAGGAGGACACCCCGAAGCAGAACTACGAGGGGTTCACGACACGGTGAGTTGTATTCGCTGAAGTTTTAATGGTCAAAATTTAATTTTATTCGTAATCTAATTTGCGTTCAATTGTGACAAAAACATTTCAAATTTAACTTTTAATTCGTATCACAAACAATCATCTAAAAATGATATCACTTTTTAACTTGCAATTTAACTAATGACTTAAATAATAATTAGTTCGTAATATTACATTATGCTTATTAATCAATTTTAATAATATCATAATTGAACGTTGTTGAAATGATAGTTTTTATTACTTAAATTAAATTTTGACCAAAACGTCTCAACCATAATACCTCATTAACATATTTCTAATCATTTGCTTCTCTTACACGCTGCTGGACATCACAAATAGATGATTAATATACTTCTGAACATCCTGTATAAAGTGCCTTCCGACTTATGATCAGTGCCTACACATTAGATTTAAGTTTAGTTTATAATATTCATTAGTGTAAGTTAAATTAAAATATTGAATATTACAAACAGATTTTTTGTAACATTCTGTATAAATATTCAATGTTTTAAAAATATAGCATTAGAAGGAATATTATTCAAAATTGTCTACGCATTGTTACGCTGAACTAATTCGATGTAATTGGCCTTTCAAATGCAAACAAAAAAAAAACAAAATTACCAAAAAAAAAAAAGAAACAATGTATAGTCATAAGAATTTGACGATTTCGATGGAGTTTATAACATTTTGATAAAATGTATTGTTGTCTATATACGCTACAGTTCTGAGCATGCTCTTTACCGCTTAAAACTGTCAGGACCAGGTTTATAAAACGATTATTCGAAACGTTTAATTTGACCTTGAAACATTTGAAACTATCTCGATGCAATGTTACAAAACAGACACCATCCTCCGCCCTGTCGCTGATTTTACTTACAAGGTTACAGTTATTTCCGGTATAATCGTAAGTACAAATTAACATTAACATTGAAATATAAATACACATTCACAGACACCAAATTTGACAAACACAGAGAAGAACTTTAAATATTTTACTACGACAATTATATGTGGTCACGAATATATATACAGACATTCACGTACACATTCACAGAGACAGGGAGAAATAGCAATTGTTAAGTACTTTAAACAGCTCAATTTTTTATCAAGACATTGTTTCAATGTAAGTCGGTTGAGAATGTTTCAAGGTCGAAAACGTTGTGGCCCATCGGTGTAAGGATCTTCTAAATTAACATTTTCTGTCGTAAATGTGTAAAAGATCTTCAGTATCGAGGCTGTTTATATGTCACGTCTGTGTGATTTTCGGTGATGATAAAAATCGGTCCCCCTGATTATCCACTCTAGGCCAAAAATCACGTAATTTCTTTGCCATTCTTGTGATTACACATGGATTTATGTTCACTAACATCAGTATAAATACATGATGTGTCCTTCGGTTTAATGGGTCTACTGGCTAGCTTTTAGGGATGCACATCCTAAGGTCACCCCGGATCGGAAAAAAGCGACGAATTAAATTTAAATAAACTGACAGTTGGTGGTCAACTAATTGGTTAAAATAAAAACTTGCCAACACAACTTCTTTTGGAAATATTTCGTCGTATTAGTCAAATATGCTGAAGATCTTTTTAAATTCTGCTCCGACTACACTTCCGTCTAGATCTTTTCCGTAGTTTACGTTTAGTTGTTTCGTTTTCCAGAGAAAAAACAACCAATGACAGAACGATGGGATCTAAGTAAGTCGTTGAATATTGTTTGAACGGCGCTTTCCCCGAATGTTGTCATCGTTTTATCCTTGACACGCTTGTATCGATACGTAATCGTATCGAAAGTCGCGACGCAGCATAACATAGATTCAACAGAATATTATTACTGAGCTCGTCTGCTGCGGCGGAACTTTTGATATGGTGACTGAAGATTGCAACAGCGTCATACATTGTTATATAAAAAACATCGTTCTGTACATATTTACGCGTTTATTTAAATATCAATCTATCTGTTAATCTTTATTTCCTATCTATCTTTTTTTTCTCTTTTACCGCATCTAAATTAATCTGATATTAAATAAATAAAAAATCGCATCGAATAAAGCTTTCAATGTCTAAATTTTATTTAATGAAGCTTTTATAATTAATGAATTATCTAATAATTAATAGCAATGTAATTAGACATGTCGGACGTCTGTGCGTCGATATATGATAATACGATGTCGATATGTCTGTTTACATGCGACGTAGCGACGCCGTAGCTACTAACATGTTTAATGTTTTTTGTCTTTTCCCTCCTAACCTGCATGCGGGTGACTGATGTAATATTAGGACGAGCATGACCGAGGAGACGGTGGTCGTCAAGTCGTTGCAACTGCCGGAGGTTCGTACGGCCTATTTGATAGAGGAGGGCGAGACGGCCGAGAAGATATTCTACCGTCGCGAGAGACCACCGCCGCCACCACCGAGGCGCGTCTCGCTACTAAAGTACGAAGACGAAGCTAGTTCGTGATTTTGGTTCGTTCTAGACTATTTATATACGCACAGGGGGGGGGGGGGGATAGCACGTCGAACTACAATCTATCATGTTCAATATGTAAAAGGGGGTTAAATATCATTCATGACATGGACGACAATTTATCATCGATTTGTTTTATTAATTACGTGTTTTGTGTTTAACAACAGAGCATGGCATGTTGGTGTCGGTTTAACAAACGCGGGTTGTGGGAATAACACTGTTTTCTTACCCATAAGCTAACCTGACGGTATAATAGACGACGGTGACATTTCAGCTACGAGACGAAACTGTACGACACGCCGCGACCCATCAACGAGTATTACGCGAAGACGGACGAACAACGCCACTTTGAATCGACCAACCAATATTATAAGGAACAGAAGTTCGGCGGCTACGACGCCCCGAAAGCGCCAATGAGTCCCAAGTTCAATGCCCGCGATCTTAAATTCGATGAAAAACCCGAACCTATTTATTCCACTCTCAAAAAACCGACTTCTACGTTCGATGGTGTCGGGCAGACTTTCTCCGAGCACCGGAAGTCTACCGAGGCGATCCCCGGAGGCACCAAGCAGTCGGAATTTACCGTGAAGAGCGAATCGTATCAAAGTTACCCAAAGACGGAATTCTTTAAAACGGAAACGCGACAAGAGGTTAAATCTCCGTTCGCGACTTCGACTCCATCGAAGTTCGACAAGACGGACTACGCTGACTTCTCCAAAAACATGGACCTCGTGAAAGCTCCCACGCCGGAGTACGAAAGAATATCGTCCCCCTATGGCAAAGACGTCCATAGCTACGGTGGACCGAATTTCTTCGAGGAGACGACCACCGAAGTCAAGGAGATACCGAATGGTACCCAAAAGATTACAATGACGAAGATATACAGCTCCTCGCCCGTCAACTTGACGAGCACCAGCACGAAGTACGAACCGATAAAACTCGAAGGGATCGACGAATTGTCGAAATTCGATAACGATTCGAGGTACAGCACGCTCGACTCTCGCTTCAACACGTTGGAGTCGAAGATGAGCTCGGACACGAGTCGCTCCTTCATGAGACCCTCGGAGTTTCAGTCGTCCGACTACCAGGCGACAACCAGCACCACTGCGAAGAAACCCTCCGATCTGGTGAAAGAGATCGATAGCTTGGACAAGAAGTTCTCCAAGCAGACGATCACCTCCGAAATCATCGAGAAGAAGTCGGTGATGACCAGCTCGCACAAATCCGAGACGAGTTCGACGGTCACCAAGAAGTTTGGGAACTTTTAAAGGTTTGAGCATTAGTATCGGTGTGTTTGAAGTTTATCATCATTTATGCATTCGTAGTTTCGTAGTTTCGAGCTTCCAAACTACTTGACATACATACATACATCTAATCGTTACTGGCTTTGTGTGTGTTGTCGTTCAGTCATTTCGTGTGCACGTCTCGTGTGATTCTAAAAATATTAATATTTAAAATGAAGTGGTTTTGTATTTAAATTAGTGTGGCTAGTAGTTCGTTAATTAATAAATATTATAATATAATAATACGGAAATTATTAACACGAATTATTTATAATTAATATAATCTTCGGTGCTCTTAGATTAGACACTCGGTGCCTAAAGACTTGAATTAAGATTTGCGAAAAATTATTTATTAAAATTTACGGTTTTAAAGGAAACTCGGCCAGAGGTTAATAGTTTATTGATCAATACCTGCCATCAATATAAATGAGTATCTATTTTCGGATCTAAACCAACCACCATATTCCAAACAGCGGGAATTCATTGGATATAAAACACATTTAAAAACATTCTGGCCGAAATAAATCTCACGAAGTGTAATCCTCCGGGATCCTTACTAGAGTTGCCTTAAATAAAATATATTTTGTCAAAATTAATAAAACAATTTGTAAAACTAATTGTGACTGTGTATCCATACACTTAAGGGGTTCGGTGAACTTCCTAATGTGTAGGTCGTGGCATTTCTGCTACTGATGATGTTTGATAATGTTTGGAAGATAGTGAAAGTCTTCACGTCAGAAAATATTTATTAAAAATCTCATACTGTGCCTAAAACGTGTGCCACCTAAATTTTAATACGGGAGTGCCTTTAAGAGAAATAACAAATATATAGATATATGTAATCGCACATAAATTACTGTTTTTTTTTAATTTGACAGACTATACAACGTATGTGGACTATGAAATTCCACAAAAAACCGACCGTAAAAGATTTAAAACAAATTGTTTATGAATTAGCAATGTGGTCGCTATTTTGTACGGAGTATGTCTACTCATATGTTTTTTTTTATATTCTATTAGTTTTAAAATATAGCATATAACAAGTGCCATAGACAGCCCTAACTTAAGTGTATATAATACGATGTACGTTTAGTGTGTAGTGATGTTTGGTGCAATCGTTTATGTAATTCAACATTTAATATAACTAATGTGTATGATTTTATTTAACTAACGGACTAAATATGTTTAATATTCTGACTGATTTCATAAGCTGCTATTAAAACTATAATTTTCACCTTTTTATGGCTTAAAAACTCAAATTTGTATATCGTAAAGATTTTGAACAGTTCAATCTAAAATATTCAAATATTGAAATGAAATCACGAAGTTAATGGGACTATATACTTTTTGAGGTTTTTTTATGGAAACGTTGAAACATCAATATAGAAAAAATGATTGAGCAGCTGATTTAAAAAAAAAAGCTTATGAAATCTCTTAAAATTAACAAAATGCACGATTATTTATAAACGTTAAGATGAAATTTGAATTAAAAATAAATATATAAAAAAATATTATGTATTTTCTTTGTAGAAGTGTAGTGTCGACATCGACGAGTCTCGTGAGCGTCTCGACAGGTTATAAATAATATTAAGTAAACGAACGGTGCCTTAACGCAGCTTATTTATTTAAATATAATAGTATTAAGTAAAGCGATGCCCGCGAAAGCGATACGTCCACTGGAGGTATGGAAACACCAATTATAATACATTAATGAACTTGTATATATTTTGACACGTTTGCATTGACGTAAAAGAAAAAAAAACACTTTTAAATCTGTATTTCAAGTACAATGTCTTGATGCAAAATATATACTCAAATAATTCGTAGGTAAGAACCAGCTCTTTTCATACGAAATATACAAGTCGCATTTAATCATATATTTTTAGTAATGGCAACATATATGTATATTTTCTATTTAAAGGGCTAATTAAATATTTTAAACTTCGTCTAATGTTAAGAGATACCATTTCAAATTATAATGTAATTGCTTTTAACAGTAACATGATTATTATCTGTAGTTTACGTTATTATAACTAGGAGTAACGTGTATTTTATACCTGTATCGTATTTTGTATCTGTGTAAAGTTGTATTCCATTCTGAATTATAATACGTTCAAATAATATTTTAACAATTCAATTTTATTTAAAATGTTGTTTAAATTCTATATGAAATTGTTAATTTTTTTTTATAATCTTACAGAGTCATGTCAAAATTAATACTTTTTTAGTATGTAATTTCAAATTGATATATAATTACATAGTTTTAAGTATATAGTACGGTATATAATCTCAGTATAATGAACCAAATAAATTTGTACTAATTTTCAATATTTCCTTAGTAATAATTTCATCGTTTTGATTTTTGTACTAACGGATTAGTATTTGTTAATATTATTTAGAGATTTTATCCAATTGCGCTCCGCCGGTAGCTGTCACGTGTAGTTGGGGCATTGTATGACTTATATCTGTAATAAATATTTACTAATTCTACTTGACGTTTTTATTTACAACCATCCGCCTTTATAAGAATTTCATCATGTATAATTCTAGCCTGACGATATCTATGTATAATTGATTGATAATATTTTATGTGACAACTTGACAAAAATAGTATTATGAAATCAAAAAACAAATTTAATTTTAAATTAGACATTTCATGAAACATTATTGTCATATTAATTATTATAATTAATTCATATAGCAGAAATTGGTAAATTCCATCCATTCCATCTGGGCCCCACGAGAATGTCGGTTGCTATGAATGCAATGAAACTCCTCTTAAAAGCTTTTTTATGCTTATTCTTACTATATTATTGTCAGAATTCGTCTCTAAATTAAATATATATATATATTAGTCACTGTAAGAGTACCTATCTAGCATACAAAGACAAAGACAATCGCATTGTTAAAACAAATCAAAATCCTTTATTCAACGAGTAATATTACATTTGGTGCTAATATAATAATCATCACCATTATTTCGACACCTACAATTTATACTACGCTAACTCGAATTTTAGTGAAAATCGTTATACACATACTGAATTATAGTAAATACTCAACTATAACCCGTGACTGTGACCCTGTATCCCCAAGTAAACACTGTAAGAGTATCCGGCATACAAATATATTTAGATGATCAATCAAAATATACTCTATTCAAGTAGGCTTTTACAAGCACTTTTGAATCGTTATTTAACAAACCATTTAAAGTAAAGCTACCACCGGTCCGGAATGTAGATTCTACCAAGGAGAACCGGCAAGAAATTCAGTAGTTACTTTTTTTCAACATATAAAAATACAGTCATGTTAGTTAAATACAATTATATATGTATGTCATGTCTCCTGCCTGGAAGTCAACAAGCATTAACTCCACGCTTTTTTATCATCAATATAATCTTGTATCGAATAATATGCCTTATTTACCAATGATTTTTTTACAAATGACTTGAATCTACGAAACAGCAAAGTTAAAAATCGAATTAAAATCCCTTATCCAATATACAATTTATCTCTGGTCAGGAAACTATCACTACGAAATTAGAAAATGTGCGCTCTACCTTTTGACTTTTTATCTCAACAATATAGGGTATCCTGGGTTCTCACTTGGTATGGTCCCCTAAGGGATCAATTCTTGGATCTTTTCTATTCCTTTTATAAATAAATAACTTGTCGTTTCTTGTTGTGAACAAACATGATTTGATGTTTGCTGATTATGCATCCATAGTTTTAAAAATATTATAAAGTAGTTACAGTATGACGATGAGCAATGCCACCTCAGATATAGTACACTAGTTTAGCGTAAATAACAATATTATAAAATTTAGTTCACCAAATGTGAAAAATGTAAAGCTGTAATTATCGATGGATCCAGTTGAGTCGCTGAATTTCTTGGCCAAACCGTTGATGCCAAGTTGAAATAAAGAAAAATTGAAGCAAAGAAAATAAGGTAAATAAAACGACACATTATTTAGCACTGTTTATTTTGTTGACAATAATAACTGATATTTTTGGTCTCGTCTTTTTGGATGGAGACGATTTGCACGAAAAATTAAATACAAACAGTTTTTATTTATTTTCCACGAAATGTGCAAAATCAAGCAATTACGCGAAAATGGAATGCAGTACAACAGTCGATTAAATTATCAAAATCACTTAACAAATTTTACAAAAAAAAATTAAAGCCTTGAATTCTTTGCGCATCATTTTGTTAAATATATTTTCTACACTCACGATAATTTCGTTTACAATCCTTTATATATTCGATTTATTAAACTTTCTACACACAAGACATACGAAGATACACGGATTCGTTTAAAAACTAAATGCTTAATCTATAAAAGAACTTCAAGAAGGGATGTGGGGGGGGGGGGGGGGGGGGTGCATGGTGAATTAAGAAATTATGTATCTTTCTGTTCTCTAATCTCACTGTTTAACTAAACACAATTCTTAAAAATTGTAGGTATCCATTGCAAAACAAAAAGCAGATATACTCTGTAACGAGCCCGCGATCTCGATAACGCATCTATCACACAAATACACTTAAACATACGAATCACTTCGCACATGTATATATATATATATATTTACTTACAATAATATAATCATAAAAACGTATTGGATTTGTAATATACTCTTATACACTTAAACATAATGTGTACTCAATGTTCCCATACAATTAAAGAGCGCCGTCGCGGTGCACCGACACCCGGACGGAACGAAGTTCCTTTGCTATTATATATATATTAAATTAGTTATTCACTCAGTTTGAGAACAATTACATGAAAAACGTACGAAGATAGTTAAATAATGATTAATATAAGTGTCCTAGTGTTAAAAGGGCCAATATCCTTTTGATAATCAGAACAGACATAAGTCAAGTCGGCTGTGTATCCAACTGCATCTGTGTTGATAATATTAAGTTCATGTCGTTTAAACACAAATTAAAGGCTACGTTTGGTTTACAATTAACTTAAAAACGTACTTTGGCCCTGGCAACACCGGGCCACGTGATAATTATAAAATAAAGACAACTGGCAACCCCGCACGTTTGTACTGCAGAAATATACTTTATAAATACATATCGCATCCCCGTTGCGAGACCGTCACTTTTGTTAAATGCGTAATAAGTATCCTGAACCAACCCTTTACTTGGTGTAGTTTCCGTAAGATGGCGTGTCATTAGGTTTTGGCGCGAATCACGGCGACGCTTGGACAATGTCAAAGTTTTAAATGCTTCTCCTGTACAATTGCATTCTCGCAAAAGTGACGCTCTCACGCGGGGCTGCGATATGTTAAAGCGAGTGTCGCGACGGTAGAATTCTTAAACTTATTTCCGCCTCGCTCTGATTCGTGTGCGGGGTCTGACGCAATAAGGACCTTCGTTCCAACAAACGTTACGAACAACTTGGAATGTTGAATGACACTTACCGAGTTATTGTTTCAAATTAAATATCTATTTTGTATAACTTAAAATTAATTCCGGACATAGAATTCCCTTACGGTAATATTATGTTTAGATAAAGATAGTCGGTTCCAATGGAAGGAGTTGAGTTAAACAATCTCTATCATCTGAACTTTGGAAGTAAAATTAAAGAGTATATATGTATATGTGGATATACATATTTATTAAAGTGGTAGTTAAGCGGAAGTGTTGTATTATAAATAAATATATACTAATCAAGTCACTGTCTGTAGATAACAGAACTATTAGCAAAGCACATGGAATATGTAAATATAAGAGTTGTTTATCTCGACTCCTGCAATTGGCATATAGTAAACATTATATATTCATTACATATACAACTGTGTCACAATAACATATCAAAGTACTACATACGACCTCGATCGAAGTACGACTGCGATACGGTTCTAACACAAATTATTGCTTTTATTATAGAATCATTTATATATTATATTACACGATGCTTTATATATCGTTACAAGTCACTACTGTCGTGGCAGTGGTGAGCGTTGCAGGTTTGATTATCGTTTGTGACATATAATTTGAATTTTCTTTTGACATAAAACATTCGAGTATTAGATTCAAAATATATCTTTATGCAGGATATGAAATTTTACCCTTTTCGTCTCGAGTATAATGTTAAAAGCTCTTTTAAATATCGCCGTTTCAAAGCGATCTTAAGCAGGAGATATGATAAAGTTACGTTTGTTTCTGTCACAATATCAAAGTGTTACTACTAAAATATATGCTTATTTTAATTTCTTTTTATTTTATTATCTGTATTGTATTGTATAACGTATTTTTATTGCTTCCGATTTAATTTTAAATAATCTAAGAAAAGAAGTTATCTTAATTCGTTGTCGTGACCGAACGAATTATTTAAATACAATTAATACTAAAAATTTCACTAAAAATAAATTATGTACATTATTTATGATATGGCAACAAAGTCGTGCGCGCGGGGAGGTCATGTCATGTCACCGGGAAACTTGAACTCTGCATAAAATATTCTGCCAACTGTCATTTATTATTTTTCGAGTTTATGTGACGGCGCGTGGTGCGCCATCTTGTTTATTCGTACTCGTCGGAAAAGAGCGCCAATGGGAGCTGACCGGCGCTCTAGTGGAGCGGCGTCGTCGCGTCGAGGGCGCGGCGGCCATCTTGGATCGACGGTTACATTTTCCCGCGCACCACGTTTGCGACGAATCGCTAATTTCCAACATTATTCTATTGTAATAGATTCAGTGATTTATGTGTGTTTGTGTGTATGATTAACTAACGAATCGATATTGATGACTATTGTGTATATATCAGTGTAATTGATTTGTTTATATAAAATCGTTTGAATATACGCCCACTTATCTTGAATAATCCTGATATATATTTTAGTCTGTAGTTGTCATTTATAGGAAAATATCATGGTATAATTATGCAAGTAGACAGAAACACTCTCTAATCCGATTCCGACTGTTGGTGTGCGGTTACGCGCCTCAGGACCAACGAGTACAAACAACACGACTGCGGACAGAAGTTGGTTTTCTTTAGTGACACGACATTTCACATAATATATTTATTAATGAACGAAGATAAAAAATAGAATTTTAAAATATACGAGATCTTTTTGAAAGTGGGAATTAGAAAAAATAGAGTTTTAGACTAAAATCTAATTATAGTTATATAGTATCGAATAGAAGTTGCATTTGGGCGCGATATCAATGGCTTCATCGCACAGAAATACTAAGTAAACAATCCCACAGCTGGGCAAAGGTTATAAAATAAAAGTGTATATTTAATGAGATTACGAGTAGGGGGTTGAGAGAGGGGGGAGAGAAAAGTACAAAAATACAATATTAATTAAAAAAAAAATCTTATCTCGCTATCGTTGTAACTCTAAAATCTATTTTTATGTAAGAAAATAATTTGTACGAAGCAATAAACAGTATTTTCTCCGTAAATATATGTGCCGTGTATGAGTTTATGACGTCACGATGAATTGAATATTGCAGACGACACCGCAAAATTTTAAACTCCAATTTAAAGAAAACTCCAATTTTTAGACCACATCATAGTAACCATTATATTGAAACATTTAAGCCATATTAAAAAAATCTCTACCATATTGTAAAATTTGTAGCGATTTGAGCATTCGTGACAGAACCTATCACTAACCACTCATTGGATTCGTACAAATTATTTTGTTACTGAATTTTTACCTCCAAACGATATCAAATTGTGCAAAATTCTATAAAAAGCTATTGTTATAAAAAATGTTCACCGCGCTGCGTCTGCGCGCGAGCACAGAACAAGAACACGTCAGAAGTGACACGCGTTACTACGAATGCAACACATTCGTCGGTTTTAGTATATTAAGAGAATAGAGCGAGCTGTGATATAAATGAATTCGCAGCTGAAACAGTTGAATCTTTGGGTGATAGCCTCGCAGCATTCCTAAAACAAATATCACCCTCTCTTATTCCCTCCACTGGTGACAGGGAGGGTCACTTATTCAATCAGTATTAATCCTTAATGTAAACACTACTTATGTAAATAAATGGTTTAAAATGTTTTTTTTTTGTATATCATTTTTTAAATAAGTTTGAACTTTGAATTAAGTTGAAACACTTCAATTTTAAAGCCATTGCGCTAACGCGTTTAACATTATCTCAATAAATAAAACATAATATTAGTCTTTACGCCCTGAACGATCCTTTCGATTGTGATCAAACTTTGGCGAAATGTTCTGCATTTCTGGTTCAATGAAACAATATTTTTCGCACGTTTCTCCTTCAATATAAACCTGATATATATTTCTAACCGTGCGGACGGGACGGATACGTTTGCAATGAGCACGTTGCCACTTCTAACGTACTCTTACTCTGAGCACTATTCGTACTGTCGGGTATTTCTTATCAAATTTCTCAAACACAATGGCGCCTAATATTGCATTAGTCTAATATTTAATAGATTTATATATATTTATATCTAATAAAAAATATTTTAAATGGCATTCTCATTAAAGCATTGGTTTTAAAGCTTGAACGCCATGCTCTCGCGGATCAAATCTTTCTGTGCGTCGAAAAAGAAAATATTCTCTAAATTTTGACTACGCCCTCTAGCGGAGGAAATATCTTACAAAAACCTTCGACGATATACAAAATATCTGCACAATCAGGTCCTATGTTATACGAATAAAATATTATTTAACAAAGATCAACTTCAACGATTTCGGTACACGTCGTGAGTTGTTGCATAAATTTTCATCACTTTTTGACGTATGGCATACGCGAGATCAGTTCCTCAGTCGAGTTACAATTTAAAATCACGAGCAAAACTTCGATATAACTTCTTTAAAAGAGCAAGTTATACAGACGCAGACTGAAGCGTGTCGCAAAACACGATTTAATCTTATATTTGTTGTCTTATAACGGGGCAATTTAGATTTTAAAACCAAATAACGAAATAACTATGCAAAAGTTAAGTTAGCACAACCTCTAGTAACAATTCTTTTCCATAAACAATGTCAGAGTACAATACCAACTATGGATAATGCCACGGACAGATAATTATTATTAAACCTTTTTTTGCTGACGCTCCTTCGGTCGGGAACCGAAAATTACGCGCGGATTACATCAAATGGTAAATATTTACAAGCTGTAATGTGTAAAATCCATTAGAAACCGCGTTGCTTACGTCACCGTAGCGTTATAAAGCGTCGGGCACACGTGCGACATGTCTTCAGCGTAATTTTATGACTCGGACACACCGCCGCTTTTTTTATTGTTCACCAAAATATTATTAACTTTAAAAGATTTTTTTATGTATAAATTAGAACGATTTATGCAAAGATATTTTGTATATAGTCGGTTGGATTCAAACGTTTCCCGGAGCCCTATCGTCTGTTCGCATCGTACTGTTTCACGATTTCGGGAATAGCGTTCGGCTCGACGGGCACCTTCTCCAGCAGCTCCTCGAGACTTTTCACGTACGTCAACTTTCGGAAGAATTTGGAACTGAAATTTAAAAAAAATTAAACATCATTATTCGAAACATGAAAACATACACACAAACATATAAAGAGTAAAAAAATAAATATGACTAAATCCTGGAAACGGATACGTCTTCTATCTTCTGCCTGTAGTTACACTGGCTCACTCACCCTTCAAACCGGAAAACAACGATACTAGTATTGCTGTTCGTCGGTAGGATGTCTACAGGCAGACGGGCTTGCAAAGTCCTGCTCAATGCACTTGATATACATACAATAACAGTCCAGATGGGTATGCCGTGTCTCGTGCTCACCTCACGAAGGGCTTGGTGACGATCACGAACGACTTCAGCCAGAACGTCGGGTGCACCAGGTACAAGTGTTTCAGACTCTTTCTTAACCTGAAACGAGATCAGGTACAAATAACCGCCCACCCTTTAAATTCGTCCTCGTGCGATAACGGGGGGGGGGGGGGGGGATATAAGACAAATACTAATACTACATATATTATATATACATGTGTATATAACATTATGATATTGAATATACAATGACAAATTGACAAAAAAATCCTCTGAGCCGGTAACAAATCAGAGGTTTGTTTGTTCTGAACCGGCGGTACTGTTTAGTTTGACAATAGAAATCAAAATATACTTTATTCAAGTCACTAATAAAAACACTCTCGAATCATTATATTACTGTGTTGAATTAAATGTAGAGCCATCGGTTTGGAAAGTAGATTCAAACGAGAAGAACCGGCCAGAAACTCAGTAGTTACTCTTTTCCATCACTTACAGAGTCAGTAAAGCAAAATTAGTAAATGTATGAAATTGTATTTGATACACGTAGGTAGTATTTATTTGAAATATATTAATATCAGATGGACGTATGATGGAGTTTAAATACAATTCGTACGGCTCTAACTAAACATTGTGAATCATTCAATTCTCTAGTTACTTATATATTTAAGGGGGTATTTAGTACTCATTGGAGGAGCTCGTCATCACCTCCTATCTAGCAGTTTGTAGCACTCGTGCAGCCACGCGAAGGTCGGCATCCGTCGGCGGCCGGCGCTCCCGTGCAGGTACACCAGCACGTACTCGTCCGTCACCAGCCGCTCCAGGCTCCACATCACGTACCTGCGACACGGGGGGAGGGATGTGTCTTAACTTACTTATTTAGTAAGTACTTGTAAACATCACACTTGTACAAGTGTAGATTGTATTCCATCACGCTGCTCCAGACCAGGTCGGTGAGTACCCACTTCTCCACCGAACCATCTGTCGTCGACGACACCGCCGACAGTGTGCGGAAGCGGCAGCAGGTCGGCACGAGCGACCGTGCGGATCTGCAGAGGCGCTACTCACAGGAACAGGTTGTCCATGACGTAGCGGTAGTCGGGGCGCGCCGAGTCGGGCAGGTGGCAGGCGCTGAACACGATGAGCGCGGCGCCGCCCGCCTCGTAGCCGCCGTGCGACACCACGCGCTTGAACGGCTCGATCACCTGCGGGGGCGCCCGGACCTTGAGATATGCTGGCCGCCCTGCCCACTTCACCTCACGTGGGGGGAACGGAAAAGGACCTCGAAATACGAGACCTTATTATGTAGACGATCTAGTCATTACATTGGCAAACAGTACAAATTCACAACCTCACAATAAAGAAAAGAAAATCAATTGTATATACTAAGAATAAGAGGACCTAAAAGTGATCCTTGAGCCATAATCCTCATGGGCATTTACTGACTTAACTTATCTTATGTGGTGGTAGGGTTCTGTGCAAGCCCGTCTTGTGGGCACTGCCCACTTATCAGATATTCTACCGCCAAACAACTGGCACAAGGGACATAACATCTCAGCTCCCAAGCTTGGTGGCGCATTGGCATAAGGAAAGGTTACTATTTCTTCCAGCGCCAAAGTCGATAGGCAGTTATGAGCACTTACCATAAGGTGGTCCATTTGACCGTTCGCCTATAAACTACTATTACATAAAAAAATAACCTTACGAGCCCCTCCCATAATTAGACTCACCTTCATATCACAAATAGCCCTCCCCCCGCTGTGCTGCACAGTGAGCCATGACCGCTCGTCTCTGAACTCCTCGGCGGCGGAGTACTCCGGTATCGGGTCACTGCACTCGCTCACTGTGTTTGTTGATTTGGATCTGTAATTGAGCGGAAAGAAGTAAAGTACCCACCGAACACTTTTCACAGCTGGACAAAAACCTTGATTCCTCTTATGAAGACTCAGAATTTATTCTACCATGTCTCCAGTTATTGTTGGTCGACATATAATCTATCTACATTCGACGCGTGCAGGTTACCTCACATTATTTGCCTTTATTCCTGAGCACGGAAGGAAATACCCAACAATGGGACATTGAAGGGCTGATACAGTACTTAACTTTTGTTTTCTTGTAATCAACATTAACAGCCTGTAAATTCCCACTACTGGGCTAAGACCTCCTCTCCTTTTGAGGACAAGGTATGGAGTATTCCACCTTGCTCCAATGAGGGTCGGTGGATACACATGTGGCAGAATTTCGTTGAAATTAAACACATGCAGTTTTCCTCACGATATTTTCCTTCACCACACTCGAGATGAAATAAAAAACACAAATTAAGCACATGAAAATTCAGTGCTTGCCTGGGTTTGAACCCGCAATCGTAGGTTAAGATGTACGCGTTCTAACCACTGGGCCATTATCGGCCAGACCTTGCGTGTTTGAAGAAAAACATCTCCTAAACAACCCAATCTTGAACGCCATTATTAATTACGAATTATATAACCAAACTTTCCTCGGCACGGTCGGGTGGAGGAGTGTTTATCTATTCTAATTAATGATACTGGTCTATGAGATATTATGCGCCGTTCTTGATTAAATCTTCATTTATAATTCAACATTGCTCCCCACTTTTATTTCACTTCCAAAGTTCCGATGACAACTTCGACGACACTCAAAACGCCATGATTTTTACGTATACATAATAAATACCACATTTAATTTAAGATCTCGACCAATGATATCGAGTCAGCGGTGCGATTCTGTAAGAAATCACTTCGTATCTCACTCGAGATATATTGACAACCGACTTACTGTGATCTCATCAAATATACTTTATTCAATTAGGCTTTTGCAAGCACTTTTGAATCGTCATTTAACAAACTTTATTAAGTAAAGCTACCACCGGCTCAGAATGCAGATTCTACCGAGAAGAACCAACAAGAAACTTAGTAGTTACTCTTTTTCAAGATTTAAAAATACAGTCATGTTAGTTAAATACAATTATATATGTATGTCATGTCTCCTGCCTGGAAGTCAACAAGCATTAACTCCAGGCTTTTTTATCATCTATATAATCTTGTATCGAATAATATGCCTTCTTTACCGATGTATTTGTTACAAATGACTTGAATCTACGAAACGGCAAAGTTAAAAATGTCTGTATAATCGAGATATTTCGATATCATTTGACAAAGTAATAAAAATATACTTCAGTCGAGTCGGCTCTTACGTAGTCGTCATTTTATATACAACATTCGACTCAATTTCAAAGTTCAATGTTGATTCTACCAAGAGCTACCAGCAAGACTCATTGCTGGTATTTTCCACCAATTAAACAATATGATCATTTTTTACTCTGTGATGAAGCAAAATACCTACCACGATGCGAAATAAATGCTAATCTAACATTAGAGTGCAGCCCACAAACCTCTTGGTGTTGTCCTCCTCGCTGGTGTCAGGTTGCTGTGCGGGAGGGGGGGGCTCGTCTTCTGAGTCCATGGAACAACCGCTGATGCTGTCCAGGCTGCATCTGTCGTCTTCGTCTTCCGGTGGCTGAGTAGAAAAAGAATATATTTAATAATTTGAGATTGGTCTCAACGACCCAACCAAGTACACCCAAAAAATTTCATCAGTCAGTATAAAACTTTAGTTACAAACGTACGTTTTTAACTTTGCCGTTTCGTAGATTCAAGTTAATTGTAAAAAATACATTCGTAAAGAAGGCATATTATTCGACACAAGATTATATTGATGATAAAAAAGCGTGGAGTTAACGCTCGTTGACTTCCAGGCAGGAGACATGACATACATGTATAATTGTATTTAACTAACATGACTGTATATTTATATGTTGAAAAAGAGTAACTACTGAGTTTCATGCCGGTTCTTCTCGGTAGAATCGACATTCCGAACCGGTGGTAGCTTTACTTTAAATAGTTTGTTAAATGACGATTCAAAAGTGCTTGTAAAAGCCTACTCGAATACATATATTTTGATTTATCCGTACGGAAGATTTTTATATACATATCTTTAGGCCGCTGGGATTACGTCGTTCGCCATAAACTAATGAACTGAGCGATTGTGAAATTGATGTTGTAACGACGCGGTCTCACGGTGTGTTTGTAAACAATATACTCGGAAACGACGTGCAAAACACACACATCTGTTCAATTCGCGAAATATATTTTCCATTACAACGTTAACATTTTATTATAGCATATATATTTATATATAAACGTAGCTTCAAAATAAGGCGACGCGTTTTGTCATGGCTAGTTGAAAAAATTAACCAATATCCATAAATTTCAAAAGATTCATATTTTTATTTTCATTTTTAGATAACCTTAGGTTAAGTACTAACATAGACATTTAAGTTTTGTGTTACGAACAAAATGAGTGGATGTTACTTGAAATTAAAAAAATAATAATTTAATATTATTATAAAACTTATACCAGAACATACAACGCGTTTCGAAAAAGGTTTTAGTGTACAGGCTGTGTGTTGCAGTTTTACTCGTGAATTTCATGTTTCATTGTGTATTTAAAAATTTAAAGCTCATGTCAAAAATACATTGATAAATAAGGCATATTCAATACAAGATTATATTAAAGATCAAAAAGCGTGTACTCAGTATTTGTTGACTTCTAGGCACGATACTTAAAGATTAATTACTTCACTGACAAACTCTGTAATAAAAATGTCGCAAAAGAGTAACTACTGAGTTTCTTGCCGGTTCTTCTCGGTAGAATTAACATTCCGAACCGATGGCTTTACAACAATTCAACACTTTAACATGACGATTCAAGTGTTTTTATGAGCCCACTTGAATAAAGAATATTTTGATTTTGATAAACATTTGTGTGTAGTAATTCACAATCTCTATAAAAGCGAAATACCGCTCACTAATTAATCACGAAATCTCAGAAACTATAACACGTACAAACTCGAAATTTGGCAAGTAGGTGCCTTATAGAGTGTAGACTAAGATTTCCACGGAATTTCCTAAAATTTTGGCGGATGTCCCCCTTAGGGGTGCCTAATATAATTATAAATTTCAAAGTAAAGCCGCAGGTTCTAGTAACGCTACAAAATAGAAGATGTCGCCCGCGGCTTTGCTCCCGTTTTGGGGGTTGGACATAAAAAAGTCCACGTCGTTCCTTGTGGTTCAAACTCGCTTATTAACAAATTTCTTGAAGTGATTTGACCGTGACGGATTAACAAACAGACAGAGCTATTGATTGGTTCAGATCATGAAATAGAACGCTCACCAGTTGCACTTTCCTTCTGGGCGGGTTGCTCTTGGGCGCGGTGTGGCGCAGCGCCACCGATCCCGTGTACGGGTCGAGCAGCGCCTGGTACGCCGACCTGTCTTCCTGCGTCGACGATGATATCACGTCCGGTGAATCCAGATCCTGTTCCAAATTGACTATTGACTTGAATATGTTATTTTATAAAATCGGTAAGACGTGCATAAGGGAGCCGAGATGGCCCAGTGGTTAGAACGCGTGCATTTTAACTGATGATTTCGGTTTCAAGCCCAGGCAAGCACCACTGAATTTTCATGCGCTTAATTTGTGTTTATAATTCATCTCGTGCTCGGCGGTGAAGGAAAACATCGTCAGGAAACCTGCATGTGTCTGCCACACGTGTATCCACCAAACCACATTGGAGCAGCGTGGTGGAATATGCTCCAAAACTTCTCCTCAAAAAGGACTGTTAATGCAATAATGCATATAGGAGGCTCCCTAGTGGTAAGACGCGGTATAAATAACGCGCCACCCATTTTTGGAACTGAGATGTTACGTCCCCTGTGCCTGTAGTTACACTGGAACACTCACCCTTCAAATCGGAACACAACAATACTGAATATGGTTAGGTATACATTCCGAACCGGTAGCTTTAAACTTAATAAAATCTCATAAAATTACGATTGCTCGTGAAAGCCTACTTTAATACAGAATATTTGTATTAGACTGATTAAAACTAGCTATTATTCAAGTACTTACATTCTGTATTCCGACATTGCTTGACATCTCGATTGGAAGATCGAAGTTCGGCCTCGCGCGGATGTGGGCCGGGGACTCGCACCATTCCGCGACCTTGGAACAACACATATAACAAGGAACTGCCAGCATCTAACAGATATCTTTCACTGAATCTCGATAGATCCACCAAGAAGTATTTAGTCACTCACAACGGATAAGCTTTATCTGATTAGTAGAGCACCGGATTTGCAGGAACAGCATCAAGTATACCATGCACTCTTTATATAAATATATATGCATTTAACTTTATCGATTTACTTAGCGCACGCTATGTAAGCTCTCAGGCGTCACGATATTTACCAACTTAATCAACAAATACGGTCGCACCAGACAATTTGTGCAGTTAACCAAACCATAATAACAGAAATAAAAATTTGTTAAGATTTAAAATTGAAACACAAGGTTAAGAAATTAAAAATACCAATATTGAAATCTTCAAAATAACATAAAAATTATATAATCGGATTACTATAAGATCATTATACAAAAGTCACACAAACATCCTATCAAGACAGAAGAGCCAACGCGATGGTGAGTGGTCACCGTCGCCGATAAGCGTCAGAGCTTGTTGAAAATAATAAATTTTAAGCCTAGAGTTAGATGCCGTCCTGACCGATTTCGGTCACCATCTTAAGAGAAATGAGCCAAATACACAGGACATTATACTGCACAAGTTCTTGGTGGTAGGGCTTTGTGCAAGCCTGTCTATGTAGGTACCACCCACACATCAGATATTCTATCACCAAACAACAGTACTCAGTATTATTGTGTTCCGGTTTGAAGGTTGAGTGAGCCAGTTTAACTACAGGCACAAGAGATATAACATTTTAATTTCCAAAGTTGGTGGCACATTAGCGATGCAAGGAGTGGCTAATATTTCTTACAGCGCCATTGTCTATGGGCGGTGGTGACCACATACCATAAGGTGGCTCACATGCTCGTCTACCACTCTCTATTCCTTCACTCGGAACGGCTAATTCGACAGGACTGCAAAGATTTCAGATGCAGGACCAACGGTCACACGTGCTCCGAAGCATGGAAGTGTATACTGTTCCAAATTACAGACTGGGCTGTTGCTGAGAATTTTTAAACACAAAAACTCAAAAACTCTATCGGTCCGACTTAGGGTTTGAACCAAGACCCTCGGTATCTGTAGCCTTTTCTAGCCACGAGACCGACGAGACAGTCAGCCTAAACCTATGATTGTACTACCAACAAATGATGCTCGAAGTGAAATTAATGCAAAATACTGACCTAGTTTGTTATTAGAAAGCAAAACAATACGAATCGATTTCCTTTCAAAACCATCGACGCACCGTCTAGTTTAATTATTATCTTCAAAGTGATAACTTTTTATAGTTTAGGTATAGTCGTATTTCGTAAGCCGCAAGCAATGACATGCGTGGCACATATGCACACAACACCAGCTCGCTCACCTCTGCGCGTTAAACGTTAATAAGTCAAAGTCAAAGTCAAAATTTTTTATTCAATATAGAAGTGTTTACACTTGCTTATTTATAGTCAAAAATCTACCACCGGTTCGGAATTTAACACCTCGGACCTGAGAAGAACCGGCGAAAGAAACTCAGCGGGATATATATATATATATTTATTTTTTTGTTTTTTTTTTTTTTTAACCATAATTCATCTCTAGTGGGAAGACGAAGTTTTTTTTTTATAACATAGGTAGGCGGACTAGCGAAAGGTCCATGGGCGGTGATGATCACTTACCGTCGCTCATCACCACCCATAGACATTGGCGCTGTAAGAAACATTGACCATTCCTTACATCACCAATACTGGCGGTGTATTGGGAACTAAGATATTATGTCCCTTGCGCCTGCAAGGGACTGGCTCACTTACCCTTCAAACCGGTACATTACAATACTAATAGATCTTTTGCGGTAGATATGATGCCTGGATGGCACCTGACCAGATAGGCTTGCACAAAGCACTACTACCAAATAAACGTATGCACTAAATATGTCCTGCACAGGTGGCAGCAGTATACTTGGAGAATAACGATATGACCCTGAGCACTCTGCTAGGCTCTTTTGGATAACACTGGCTGCCATGGCAGTACATTTTCAATTTGATAAAACAGTAGTTGTAAGAAAATAAAAACTAAATAAATACATAAACATAACATAATCAGCCTGTAAATTTCCCACTGCTGGGCTAAGGCCTCCTCTCCCGTTGAGGAGAAGGTATGGAGCATATTCCACCACGCTGCTACAATGCGGGTTGGTGGAATACACGTGTGGCAGAATTTCGTTGACATTACACACATGCAGGTTTCCTCACGATGTTTTCCTTCACCGCCGAGCACGAGATGAATTATAAACACAAATTAAGCACATGAAAATTCAGTGGTTCCTGCCTGGGTTTGAACCCGAAATCATCAGTTAAGATGCACGCGTTCTAACCACTGGGCCATCTCGGCTCTAAAAAAAAAAACTAAATATGTCATTAAATTATAGCATTAATTATTTACGAGCTATTATGCAAATAAGGACTAACACAACCATCACATCTCTCCATGATAGGTATCACTTATTTATAGACACAAAATATTTTACAAGAAAACAAAATAACTATATCAGCGATCCACGTGTACTAATGGACCTCAGATTCCATGATTTTCGGATCGTATATTTACTTTCTGTCAAATACCGTCACGGAGAACACTTGCGAAATTTTCCAAAATAATAAGCCACTTACCGAATGAAACTCCTCCGATTCGGAAACGTCTACGCCCATAGTTTTGGGCGTGCTATGACTAGATAACTTATGTCTTTCTTCGTTGTATTTTATGGCACAGTCTTTATCTCCGTCGGACAAACGACCCATGTTCTTATGAGGCGTCGAAATATCAGTCGTCGGAGTTTCCGTGAACCTCGGTATGATCTTCCGCCTCTCCTTCTGTTCGACCCTCGCGACATCCGGCGGCACGTTGAGAGATTCGCTTAACATGTGACTGTCTGCTGTCACGAAGTTATCCGAAAAGTACAAGTTATTCTTCGAAGTATTCCGTAACGGTGTGTAAAGTTCGTACCCATTTGTTGGACCTCTTTCGTCTTCTATACTGGATAGACTCAGATCTTTGTCCTCATCGATTTTGGGCACCTTTTTCGGGACGACGTCCGGAAAATTTTCGTCCGGACTACTTAACGTCATCAATGGATGACTAGTCGTTAATGTGAGGGTCGAACTGAGTCTGGGCGGACTTATCCCTAAGTTCTTGGGTCGGATCGGAGACTCGATCCTTAAATTCGACATTCGAGTAACAAGACTATCGTTGAGTTCTGGTTTTAATGGTAATTTATTGTCTAATTTTTCTGGTTCTAATAATCTTAGGACGTTCGGATTTTGGAGCCTCAGGACTTCAGTTTCCCGTTCCTCTGAATCGGAAAGGATCGAATTCGGAGTGTCTTGAGTCGATCGTAATGATTCGGACGCTGTGTCCATCTTTTCATCTGAGGACAGAGAACTGTAGAGGTCGTCCTCGCTGAGCCTTGATGGTTGGAGGCTACTGGAACAAAAACAGTTGTTTTAATATAAAGTAAAAATCGATAACCATCTAAGGAGACTAAGCGAAAAAGGTCTTAACATATTCAAACACCATTTAATTCTACTCTAGATGTCCTACTCGTAGGATACTTATTTTTAACGTCATTCAACGAATTCACAAATAAATAAATTGTGAAAGACGATATGGTTAGAAAGAATGTTACTTGTGAGATGACGTCCGACAGAGAAGTATGGAAGAAGAAGACATGCTGCTCCGACCCCGAGTAAAATTGGGATAAGGGCAGGAGGATGATGATATTCAACGAATTCACAAATTTATATTTCAAACAATAATGAAGCAAGTGTAATGATTCTTTATTGAACAACTATTTTGACTAATGCTAAATCAAATTAAATATTTCTTTATTTACAAACTTTTAAAATAACATTAATACCAATTTTAACTATTTACTTTCAAGGTCCTTTTTTCATTGCAATATAGTGGAATAGCTTGTGAATTGAGGGTAACCCGAAAGGGCCTTATCAAAACCCTACCTCTAGTAAAAATAATTTAGTCAGACAATTTTTAGTTCAAGATTCTGGTTTTGTTTTACAAATAGGTATTCTTAATTATATGAACGTGAAATTATACGGACCGAAACTTGCATAAAGTCTAGAAGTACAATTGAATTCGCTATCTACTTTCCCTTCCGTACTTTCAGGAAACAACCAGGAAAAGGTGGTCGCCATGTTTAAATTATACACAATCGTAATGAAAATTTTTAACACATCGTACCGGTTTTTAATTGATACCAAACTACAATGACGCCAAATGAGGGTTATGATTTCAATAGACAATGTATGTCTGTTCGTCTGTTCCGGCATATCTTCTAAACTACCAATCAAAGTGTGACAAGTTAGATATCATTGGAAGCGTCCTGAGCTTTTTCATTTATTTAGAGATTATAGGTTATGTGACGTCACACTCATTTCAATAGCTTCTAACGCAAGCAACACACCCTCTGTTGTGAAAAATAATAATTGTGTCGTATTCGTTATAGCTCTTGCTTGCTTTGTTTGCGTTAACACAGAATTTCGTTTAGGAACGCTATTAACGTGATGGATAGTTCGTTAATTGCAGTTGGCAACACTAATTTAAAAAGGCGAGGAACGTCAGTGCATCAGTTGAGCGACATTTGAGTTCTCGTACACTCAAATCGAAATCATTGTAAATCTGTTTGAGCAACTATGCGAGTTTCTTGAAATTTCTTCTCGCTGGAGGCTGCTTTCCGAAACGGTGGTAGTGTTTAAATATTGACGATTCAAAAACGCTTAATTGTGAAGTATACTTGAATAAAATTGATTTGATTTTATTTGAAAGTTTTTGTAAAAGTAAATAAATTATTAAATAAATGAGTACATAAATGATTAAATTATATGTCAGTGATTTTATAGTAACTGCCCTTTTGAAATTAATGAGCAGCCCGTTTGTAAACTATCAAAATAACCCTTATTTTTATTTTAGTCTGTATGTCTGATTATGATAGATTAGTCAAATGGAATCAAAATATATTTAATTCAAGTAGGCTTTTACAGGCACTTTGTAATCGTCATTTCATGGAACTATATTAATAAATAAAGCTACCACCAATTCGGAATGTAGATTCTATAGAAAAGAACCGGCAAGAAACTAAGTAGTTAACCATTGCCAATATTTGAATGTTAGTTAAATACAATTATATACCTATGTATATAATACATCCTACCTGGATGTCAACAAGTATTAACTTAACGCTTTTTTATCATCTATATAATTTTGTTTTGAATAATAATAGAAAATAAAGTATATTTATTAATGTATTTTTTACAAATGATTTTCATTTATGAATCGGCAAAATTAATCTGCGGAATTATATTAGTATCCCAAGGTACCGTTTATGATTTTATATAATAAAGATAATTACATCAAAATCGTTTCAGTGTCCAGTAAATTTTTTTAACCCAGCTAGTAAGCAGATAAATAAAAATTACACGAATACAATAGAGAAACATTCGGAGATCGGAGTAATAGTGCAAAAACCTTCATTATAAGTAAACCTGCGAGGAGTTTATTGCGTCCACTGGCGACAGGGGTTAATTTATTGCCCCCGGAACTGCGATTGAACGGCGAAATGCTAGCATCCTTGCCGCCATTCCACGCGGTCAAGATTTATGCAGTAACTATTTTTAACTGTTATTTGTGTATAATAAATCTTATGTACTTAAATAAATTCATACGCAATTCCCTGCTAATATCGTAAATACTTAAGCAATCCTGTTTGTTTTACGCTTAAGCCGCAGTAGTTACTCTTTTTCAACATATAAAAATACAGTCATGTTAGTTAAATACAATTATATATGTATGTCATGTCTCCTGCCTGGAAGTCAACAACATTAGCTCCACGCTTTTTTATCATCAATATAATCTTGTATCGAATAATATGCCTTCTTTATCAATGTATTTTTTACAAATGATTTGAATCTATGAAACGACAAAGTGAAAAATGTCTGCGGAATTTTATTATAGAAACGGATACCTTGCCCCAAGAATGATTTATTGACTTTGCGGAGTCGGAAACTTGGCGTTCTAAGCTTATCCTCACCTCTTGTGTACATACAATGATTTTATCACTGATTCTATCAAAGTGATCAAAGCTACTGTGAATATACGTAATATTGTTGTTGAAGTTATACAGTTTATATCTCGCGCGGAACAAGCCGCGTGTTTAGTAAGTATGTACATATATCGTAGTTATGCCCGAATAATAAAATGGAGCCGAGATGGCCCAGTGGTTAGAACGCGTACATCTTAACCGATGATTTCGGATTCAAACCCAGGCAAGCACCACTGAATTATCATGTGCTTAATTTGTGTTTCTAATTCATCTCGTGGTCGGCGGTGAAGGAAAACATCGTGAGGAAACCTGCATGTGTCTAATTTCAACGAAATCCTGCCACATGTGAATATGCTCCAAACCTTCTCCTCAAAGGGACAGGAGGCCATAGCCCAGCAGTGGGAAATTTACAGACTGTTAATGTAATGTAAATGCCTGAATATGTTTTGAATAATTCACTGCATATATAGGAAGATATACAACTATGAATACATCTTTTAATTGGAATACGTTTTATATGCGTGCGTGGTTGACGTGTATATATTAACCTTTTCCAACACTTTAAATGTAAACATAGAAACGATCGTAATTAACTTCCCGTCGAGGTGCATTAAATATGAAAATCATTAGTTATTTTATCAATAAAAATAATAACTTGTTTATATAATAATGAAACATCGTAATGGACTTATATATCCCTTAGCTGGGCTAAGGCTTCGTCTCCTTTGAGGAGAATGGAGCTTATCCCACCACGCAGCTCCAATGCCGGTTGTTGGCAACACGAGGCTGTATTTTATCCGACAAATACAGGTTTGCCGGGTCATGTTTTCCTTCACCTCGAGATTAATTATAAATATTAATTAAGCACGTGAAAATTCTATATCCGCTCTATTATTCATACATAACTATTTAATTTAATGTGTACTAACGAGAAACTTCTTGGTTTCTAGTCTGTTCTCGGCAGAATCTACGTTACGAACAGGTTTTTATTACACATTTAATCTTGTAAAATGACGATTCAAATCTGCTTATCAGTGCTTTGAATAAAGTTTATTTTGATTTTAAAAACGTAATTATGAGACCTGTGTGTTTCGGATCAAATCCTACCTTGTATGTATGTATAACGTAACGTAACGTAACGTACATTTGTGCATTATCTGTAACCCTTTAATGTACGCTAAATTTAATGATGATAAGTTAAGACGTTAAAGTCTAACAAAAAAACAAACTCAATTTCGAATTTATTAAGAATTAATACTAATTAAGATTCTACTATCCCAGAGCAAATACCTATCGTTTCTTGAACTGGGCCACTTGGTGTTAAGTGGTCACCGCCGCCCATAGACATTAGTGATAAATATAAACGATAATAAACACAACAATAGCAAGGATTGTTGATTGGGGGTATAATAAATATATGGGGGTATGAAAGAAGCTTGAACTTCAAGAATAAACAAGTCACTTTTTATACCTGACAAAAAAACCCGCAGGCGACAACTTGTTATACAAAAAACTTCTACTAAAAGTATAGATTCTACCGAAAAGATTTGCCAATAACTAATCAGTTAATACCTTCTATTTTAATAAAATTACCACGTATTCCAATTTACACATAAAAATATATTTCGTATTTAAAATGTCATCCATTCCATCGCAAATGTAGTGTCGACCCTGTTGTTGTCTCGCTCGCACTTCCCACCCGAGTCATGTTTTAAGTTCACGGCAGAACATGTCAAGTGGGGTTTCAACAGCTACCCTTACTAAAGCCTGGAAAACAGGACGAGGAGTTCAAAAAGGGTGAATTTTGAAATTAAACCTTGGATGTTTTTTTCCGGAATAGATTTATTCATATGGTACGACTTTGTACAAGGAAATCTACTGCTAAATAGCTTAATATTTTTGTATTTCGGGTTGAAAAGTGAGTGAGCCTGTGAACAAAAAGTAAACATAAAGTGTTTTGCGGCGATTTAAAAGATGTTTATTGTTTTCTTAAAGTGTCAACATTCACGGAAGTTATGAATAATTAGCTAATCGTATTGTTTTAGTCATTTATAAGTTTGAAGCTTTGTTATATTGATCAATTCAAAGTTATATTCATTACGAAAAAGTGCCGACTTAGTATTTGTTGATTTTCAGGCAAGACATATATAAATTTGTTTTATTATATTGACACAGTTACGACTATCCCCAATCACGGGGTCAGTTGTAACACTTGTCAGTTTCTTTTCAAAGCAGTTTCTACAAAATCGTTACATGTTTGATCAAAATTTTATATGGGATCGATAGTTGAATAGTTGTTAATTGGAATAGTACTGCTAGATTTCATAAATACCCGACAAGTAAGATTCCATAGCCAAGAAGCGTTTAATTGTTACAACTAGCCCCTTACTCTCCTACTTTATTGAACACAACACTAATCCAATTAGCTGTACACTAAATATAGTTCCAATAACAGCTTCGACGACATTCAAAACGCATTTATTCGCAAATCCATAATGATAGATCATAGATTACTCAAGCTCTCGACCACTGACGCTTCAAATCGATGTCAAATGTATTTTGTCTAAAATCCTCTTTTCATTGGAATAGATTGTGATGTGTGATGATGAATTTAACCTTGAGTTCATTTGTTTTTTTTTATAACAAACACGTGTGCACGTATATCACTTTTATTTTTTTTTGTATTATTTGTGTGTGTGTGCTTATTGCTGTCATCATTAAAAGACAAATGTCTTACTCCGTAATACATGCACAGTATATTATCTGTTCAACTAACGAGCGATTACAAGAGAATGCGTTTTGACATTTAATTACGAGCAAATGAGTCTGATGTCACCTCCGCTCATAGACATTGCCGTTGTGAGAAACATAAACTAAGAAACTGCTTGGTGGTAGGGCCTTTGCAAGCCCGGCTGGATAGGTACCACCCCTTCATCAAATATTCTACCGCCAAGAAGCAGTACTCAGTATTGTTGACATAAGATCTTAGTTCCCCAGGTTGGTGGCACATGGGTGATGTAGGGAATAGTTAATATTTTTTACAGCGCCATTGTCTTTGGGCGGTGGTGACCAATTACCATCAGGTGGCCCATTTGCTCGTCCGCCTACTGACATCATAAACAAAAACATTAACCATTCCTTACATCGACAATTCGCCACCAAATACGGAAAGTAAGATTTTATGCCCCTTGTGCCTGTAGTAAAGTCAAAAAGTCAAAAAGTCAAAAATCTTTATTCAATATAGAAGTGTTTACACTTGCTTATTGATTGTCAAAAATCTACCACCGGTTCGGAATTTAGCACCTCGGACCTGAGAAGAACCGGCGAAAGAAACTCAGCGGGATATATATATATATATATTTTTTTTTAACCATTATTATGTACAATGATAATTATATTTTAGTTATTTGAAGCAGCCTAACTACCGTACTAACACAGGCTAACTGCCGTTTGGCGAAAGAATGTTATAAGTGGCTACCCAGACGACAGAATTTGCACGAAGCACAACCACCATGTAAAAATGTCCATGTCTTATGCAAATAAATAAATATTATACTAGAAGGATTAGGTATCGACATAACCTAAACATTATATAAACATTAGTATACATAGTGTGACTGACATTTCACGCGAGCAAAATGTCGCGTCGAGTAAAATCAATGCGATCATAAATTCGCTTTAAAAACACCATGTATATTTAACACGAACTGCTTCGCTCGTACAGAAACCATGAAGCTGGAATTTGTTCTCGCTTCGTCTCACCTAGGATAGCTGTATAGACTATGGGTTCGATATAAATGTGACAAAGTTTTTGATTCTAAGAGTCTCCTTAATAATTTACATATTAAATGTCAATTATCAACAATCTTTATAATTGGTACGCCGTTGTAAGTGTGACTAGTCAAAGAATATGTTCTTGTTACGTGCATGTGAAAATTATAAACACTGTAAAGAATTAGACATATTTGACTCAAATATAAGTGAATTTCAATTTAGTTTACGTTAGTTTAGCTAACTCTTTTACTTACTTTGTATACTTTCGGTTTTTGTATTAATTTTAAGTGGAAATTCGATCGATTTATGTTTTTCTTATATTTGTTTTTTATTAATGAGTGTAATTACAATTGTTTATTTCCCAAATAAATAAATAAAATAAAATGATTCAGCTGTGATAACAGCCGACATGACAGTGGTTAGAACACCATTGAAGTTTCATGTGCTCGATTTGTTTCTATAATTCGTTTCGTGTCAAGCCAAACATCGTGATGAAACCTACATGTTGCAGATGAAAATATTCCACATGTGGAATCCAGAGTTTGAGGTAACATACAGCAAGTTTTTTTCATAAAAGAGTCATGAAAAAACAAGTGCATTCGTTTAATTTAACCAAAGTCATTCTTATCAACATAAATAACATTATATTTCGATAAAATATTTAATTTACAGTTTGCTATTCTAAATGGCAGTTATAGAAATATTGCGTGATGTTTAAACTAACGTACGGACGAATTGATCGGTTGACGTATTAAATGTTTGTATATCAACAGTTAAACAATATATATAATTGTTAGCATATATATTTTAATATGATTATATTTTATAGTTGTTATGTATTAAAAATATTAATTAAAATAATTGTATTTTAAAATAGATCAAAACCGGATGTTGCTACATTACGGGGAGGGGCTTGTTAACGTTTAAATTGACATTCTTACTTTAAAGAACTATTTCTGTATCAGTTTTGATCGTAAAACAATTTAGGAGAATGAATGCATTATTAATTATGAGGTAAAATTTAGTTTTATTCCATCACAATCCTCATTTCACCTGCTAGTAATAATACTTATGTTATAATGTTATAAATGCGAAAGTTACTTTTTTCCGTCTAAAACCTAAGAACGCCCCCCCCCTTCCAGCCTACTCCCCTAAAAGTTTGCTATAAGTATTAGTAAGATACTACTATAACTAATCAACTGATGACGAAATTGTGGACACACGTTGTCAGGGAAAAAAAAAATAGGAGACCGGATACCCAACCTAACATCTGACATCCCAACACGCGGGCGAATCCACGGACGGTATCTATAAATATAATATTGTAATCAATGAAGTAACTCTTACAGTATGTACCGATAAACTATTACAGAACTATTGCGGAGTAAGATTTTATGACGATATCATTGTGTCACAGTAGTCTTGGTTACTTAATTTCTAGACGAAAAATGTGCAAAGGCTTTAGTTCGCAAAAATGATCATCGGATGTGCTGTAACTTTCGTACCTCTAACTAAACTTTTTCATTCACTCTTAAAATTAGTTATGTGTGGTGACGTATGGTGGGGACGTATGCGACCTCCAAAAAGGATTACTTTGTATTTTCTTATCTATTTGAATGAGTGAGTCAGTCCAACTATAGCCTATTCCAATCGAAGTAGGAATAACGGTAAACAAACCTTAGATTCACGTATATCATGCAAATAACTCAGTTATACTGTGCACTATTTAGAGATTATGATTAATATATATTTAATTATACTACAATACTATTACACTTAACTAATTATATCCACTTTAATTTGACTTCCAAAATTCCGACATTTTGTCGACATTCAAAAAGCATTTTTTTCGCAAATCCATAGATTAATAAAGATATCGCGTCCCGTCTCGACCAATGATATCGCGTCAATTTGCTGTCAAATATTGTTTATTTAGCTTTTCTCCTCTTATGGCTGGAATAGATTATACACTGGGTGCACTGGTACTTTTATAGCATATTTTTTTCTTAAGAGGAAGACCGATCCAAATATGAATGGGTTCTGACTGATAACATGATGGAAGAGGAAGTAGAAGACCACAAGAGTAGAATGATAATGAGAAAGAGAAATGAATTTGAAAGTAATTGAATGCAATAAAAAATATTATATGGCGATATCCTTCATAGTAACATTCATCCATCATATCAATAGAAAATTATAGTAACAGTCTGTTAAACATTTACAGGGATTTTACTGCTGATGAACAAAGGCATCTCTTGAGATGATTTCGAACTTACTCGTTGCTGGGCAGACATGTGGCACATATTGACTCGAGCAGGTCTGTTTACAAAGCTCTCGCCGCTGGGTCCTACTATAACTCCAATACTTTGAGAAAATATAAATAAAATTCCAACACATACAAAATATGAATCTTTTTATCCTTAGAGGTGGTACTTTTTCAACAAAATAATAACCGGTTATATCGTAAAAGAAAAGACCTATAAATCATTCTCAAACTGCTAAAGGTTTCCTGTCCCTTTGAGGAGAAGGTCCACACAGATGAAGCACACGACAGTTTATTGAAGCTGAGACCGACGTTTATCATCTACTCAGCTGTTCTGATTACATTTTTA
This sequence comes from Vanessa tameamea, assembly GCF_037043105.1. Classification (NCBI taxonomy): domain Eukaryota; kingdom Metazoa; phylum Arthropoda; class Insecta; order Lepidoptera; family Nymphalidae; genus Vanessa; species Vanessa tameamea. The sequence continues at coordinate 6,459,961 of NC_087336.1, forward strand.
ATCATCAAGCTTATTTGAACACGAGTTATATGAATAAAAAAAATCAACTGTACGATAAGTTGAGATGAATCATTGAATCTGTTTTCCGTGCCTTATCTTAAATATAAAATGGCGTCATATTATACGGTGATATTCAAGTCATAAATATTGTAACGAGGATTTAATTAAACAACAGTCATAAATTTGACAAGCATTGCTCTGTATATATTCAGGATTGAAGGATGAGTGATTCAGTATTATTACAGGCACGTGTGGTCTGGTCAAATGGTCGGCAATGGCAAGGTAATGGTGACCATTTACTGTACTAGACTATTGGCTCGTCAGTCTACCTAAAATCTAAACATATAAAGTTGTTTGTCCTTACTGACTGACACAGACGAAACTAATTTTAACTTTAAGGGGAAATAGATTTATTAATTTAACACGTAAAGTCAGTAACCAAAACCAGCTGTTTTAAATCTCTAAAAACATACGGTAGGCAATACGGGCAATACGGGCAACCTGATGGTAAGTGGTCACCGCCGCCTATAGGCTTTGGCGCATCATCTCACATCTCCAATGCGCCACCAATCTTGGCAACTAAGTTATTATGTCCCTTATGCCTGAAGAATGAAGATTCACTGACTACACAGCCGGAACACAATAATAGAATGTATTGCTGTTTGTTTTGCTACCCAAACGGGCTTGCACGAAGCCCTCCCACCAAGTAGTCGCAGAACAAAATCGCATCCCGCCATCTATACGGCTAGATCTTTTAAACAACGCAACGGATTTTAATGCTATATTCATCTATATACAGAGTGATACAAATGTCATACCGGAAAAAAAGAATGTTTCTTTTTAGTTTTGCCCTTCTATGTAAAAGCTGTATAGACTCTTATTGTACTATGTGAAGCCGGGAGTGTATGTACATATATGTATACTTCAATAATATTGGTTCTTATTTACCAAGTAAATACATTTAAAAGGAAATAACAAGTTTAAGTTAAATGTATATCAACCAACCGCCAAGAAACTTAGTAGTTAGTCTATTAACCTCATCAAATATAATTTGTCTCTAGTACCCGGAGCACGTAGGAATAGTTTAAGAGTTAATTTGCTTTGAAATCGTTCACTAAATACTTTATTAACAAATACTGGGCGAGCATTAAACATACGAGCAAATCTCAAGAGCTGGACATGTTGCTGGATATATTTTAGTGCATAGTACTATAGTCCGATGTGTTGGATAAACATATATCAATCAAATCCATTTCATTACGTCTTTTCTTAGACACGAGAATGTATTTTATTGTCATGCAGGTAAACGAAATATCAAATGGGCCACGTGACGGTAAGAGTTCGTGACTGTCAAAGACATTGGTAATGTAAAAAATAATAACCAGTCCTTATATCGTGAATACACAACCAACCTTGGAAACCAAGGTGTTATGTCTCTGGTACCAGTAGTAACGCTGACTCAATCGACCATTTGAACCGGATCACTATACGAAATGTTGCTGCTTGTCGGTAGAATACCTGATGTACGAGGCGGAGTACGCTGCCGAGCTAGCAAAGAGACCACCAAGTAAAAACTTTCCAATTCCAGGCTACAATTGCACTAAAATACCTCACGTACTATCTCTCTAATGTTTAATTCCGCCATAAATTAAAAATAATAATGTATTTGAATAGCTGTTTGTTTTATTTAACGACGACCTCCGTGGTCGAGTAGTGTGTACACCGGTTTTCATGGGTACGCCACTCCGAGGTCCCGGGTTCGATTCCCGGCCGAGTCGATGTAGAAAAACTACATTAGTTTTCTATGTTGTCTTGGGTCTGGGTGTTTGTGGTACCGTCGTTACTTCTGATGCCCATAACACAAGTTCTTTAGCTACTTACATTGGGATCAGAGTAATGTATGTGATGTTGTCCAATATTTATATTTATATTTATTATTTATTTAATGAACGATAGAACAATCCTTAATTTCAAACAGGATGTGATCCATGGCAACACAAAAAAAATACCAAATGGTACCAAACCATTGAAAGATCAAGAGCCACTGGTATAAAACAATAATTTAATTTACAAATACAATAAAACTTTATCTATCTGACCCTCATTAAAGCTAATAAACACTATCAAAAAATTTAATTATTATCTTTATAATGTTAACGTTAATAATATACTAATTATTAATTTTGATCAAGAATGTAATTACAAATATAATAATCAATTTTCCCTTTCTATTAATTTATCCTGCATATATGTTGTTTACACCTTTAATGACGTATCATTTTGTATGTTACCCAACAGATATTAATTTTAAGTGCTTAGTGATATGTTGATGGTGTAACTTTTCCAATAAATAAATAAATAAATAAATAAATAAATAAATATGCAGGTAACAGATTGTTTTGTGTCTCGGAATAATTTAAGAGAACAAAACAGAAGTATTTAAGTGTTGTTTAAAGTCTATAGTTCCAATAAATCCAGGAAAATGGTTTTAACATACTTAGCATCGGAAATGGATTTTAGATAATCATGTACGGAGACTCCTTACAGTACCATATTCAATATGGAACACCTACATGTTGTTCCTACTAACCTTTTTAAAAACAAAATACCCTGACAAATAACATAAGAAACACATTAGGACTTTTTTTTTTCATATAATATTGTGAATCTAATCATGATCTTGAGACTCGCTCCGGGATGTTTATTATGAAGTATATTTACAGCTGCTTCACAGTATGTTTACAACAATATTACACATATTCACAATAATATAGATAGTTTTAAAAGAAATTATGACATTGTATAGACATGAGGAGGAAAGGTAAACTAATAACACCTAGTTTCCGACATCGCTGTGTCACATCCTTCCTGGGGCACCGTATTTGTTTCCATAATAAAATTCCACTGTTATTTCCTTACTTAGCCATTTAAAAAATTTAAAGCGCATGACAAAAACCATTGATAAATAAAAATAAGTAATATTACTCAATACATTGTATTGATGTAAAAAAATTGTGTACATAGTATTTGTTGTTTTGTATGGAGGATATATATATTTAACTGTACATTACAGACATACTCTGTGATTAAAATGGTGGAAAAGAGTGAATTTCTTGCCCCTGTCGAAATGCTTCTTCAATGTCTATTTTCCGAACTGGTGTTAGCTTTACATTAAATGCTTTTATGAATCTACTTGAATGAAGAATATTTAGATTTTGAATTGTTTTCTCAATATCCAATATTCGAAGGAGTAATCTTCTTAGATGATTTCATAACATGCAAGCAAACATTCCCGGTCATTTATAATACGTTTAGACTATTAAATTATTTATCCATTTTTTTTATGGCATTGTTTGGCAGACGCGCTTTTAATTATTTGCCTTTTATATAATAGTATAGTTTAGTCATTTTAAATGAGATTGTGTTAATGGCAGATACATCTCTGTCAGTTGTGACAGGTTTAAATTTCTTAAGATGTGTTCGCTACGATATACATTTTTATTTTATGCATTGTTGATAGTTTTGTTCTGGTTAGAGGGATGGATGATTACAGACACAAGGGACATTATAACTTAGCTCTCGAGCTTGGCTGCACATTGGGGATGTAAGGAATGGTTAATATTTCCTACAGTGCCAATGTCTGGGGCCAGTGGTGGTACCATCGGATGGCCCATTTGCCTGACTGCCTACATATACTAGTAAAATAATATATATTTACTTCTATAAATAAGGCATACAGTTTATATTGAATTCAGATTTTGGACAACCAACCTTAAGTTCTTAAGATCTTGATTGATATATAACTTGTAAATATGTATGTATATATTAAATATTGTATATTGTTATCTGTGATAATTTTTTAAACGACAAAAGGGCTTTTGTTCATATTTATTTATTTTATTCATAATAAAAATGTAACTACTAAGTTTCTTATCAGTTTTCCTGTAGATTCGAATTTCTTTATATTTTTTTTTATATTAATTTAATTTTGTTAATTATTGTCAATTTAAGTGTTTTGGTCACAATATTTTTATTTATATCTTAATTAATATATTTCAAACAAACTTTTGGTTTGTATTGTGGAGATATAATCAATAAAATTAATACAAAGGATATATTTTATAAAAAAAAAAAACTTTTTTTAAATTACAAAAGTTGCCTGATGTTACATCTTAGCTTGTCTCTCAAGTCTTATTTTTTTTATATCCTACAAGATCATAATTTGTATTGTTTTTATTGACATTCCTGCAAAAAAATTGAAAAAGCTACTATTTATTGATATTAATAATGAAGCATAAAGTTTGCTAAATTATAATAAGGTTGGATTATAAAAATGTTACCAAATTTAAATTAGGTATCGTATATATAGGTAGGAATCAATTTTGCGATCGGTTTACAATAATTATATTCAATCAAATGAGGGTGGAACCAAATTTTTCATTATAATTTGTTGACGAATCGAAATTCTTATATAGCTGACGCAATCTTAAGTTAACGAGAAAATATTCCACTGCTTTTCAGCGAAAAAAATAATAATATATTGAACAAAAAAACACAAAAACCGTTCTCGACAAAATATTTACGTCAATAAATAAAAACAACTTACTTCATTTGTATCTTCTTATTAAACTTAACAACTTATTAATTAAAGCACTGAATTTGAAGGTATTTGTAGCACGAAAAATGTTAAATAAATTTATAAAATTACATATAATTATATTTTTTATTTTTCCTAAATTGTAAGAGCAATCATTCATAGTGAATCGCTTCTTGACTGACGCATTCTGACGGATCACGGATTGTATTATTTTTGGTTTGATATTTCACCATTCGCTTCTAATTTCGCTGCGTTCAAATTACACGGAATTAATAAATCAGGGTTCCCAAGTCATTATAAATAATCAAGTTGTATATTTAATTTAACAGATTATTAAACCGATAAGTAAATAATTCAAGGAAAATTAACATTATAACTTTATATTTAAATAGTTGAAATTATTAAAAGTTTTCTTATTGGTTTTAATGACTTCTTACTTCAACATAATTTGATAATACATTTCGCAAAATTAAAGTAACTTGACAGCATAAATCCAACAATAAGAAGTGAAAACAATGCTATAATTCTAAGAATTTTCTTTTGAAAACAAAGGAACTGTATGCAATTCAGTTTATCACTTATTCCAAAGATTTTCAGTTTAGCGGGCGTTCTTTGACAAAGCCCAAGGCACAAATATATAATTATTATAGTAAGACTTCAATGAATAAGTGAAAAAACTTTATTTTTTTAAAATAAAAGTGAAAATAATTTGAAACGAAAAGTGAAAGTATTTTACACTTATTTTAAATTGACTCTCATTAAAAAAAACTCAATGTAAAAAAAAAAATTGGAAACGCATGTTTATAAAGATTAAGTAAATGTTTTTCAACATAATCAACGAACACTACGAGGTTCACAAAATATTATCTTTTTTACCAAAACCGTTCAGTTCAATGTTTTCAAAATAATTAACTTTCCCCAAGTGTATTTCTAGGCGGAAAATGTTATATATTTTCAGTTTTGAAGAGATTTTCTTGTATTAGTGTATTGAAGCGTACATATTTTTTGCAGACCAGCTTTAGTAATACAATGCAGCGTTTTGTTATTTTATTTCCATTTTACATCGCTTTAACTTTGACTTTTGCAGAGGATGTTAGCTGTGAGTATTCTTTTTATTTAAAATACCGACATTTGAAAAACCGTTGGTAATTAAAAATTATTTTTAAATCCGCCAATCAGCGATGAGCTTATGATGCTGCAGACCCAGAGTACTAAGTCTGCAGCGTCTGCAGGATTAATCTTGATTTTGTTATTAAGTATATGTGCCAATAAATATTTTATAGTAGCACTAAGTTTGAAAGTTGGCAGTGTTTACACTACTGTACACGTAAAGTCGTTGTTCCAGCACATACAATCTCTCTAGTTGTTTAAAATTGCTGCTCGTTTGGATTTTGAGAGTGAGGGAATATATAGTAGATTTAGTTTGTTGGCGCACACACTTATTTACTATAATATTTCCTGCAAATTTCTTATAGCAACTATATGTTTTTATAGATCAAGCATGCGTCGATAAATACTCAAGAAAAGGCTATCAGCCATGGCAGGAATGGTCGGATCACTATACATGCCATCGTTATAGATGCGAAATACGTGATGGGAAATACTTTATAGCTGCTGTCGGGTAAATTAAAAAAATATGTTTATATTCAACTCTTGAATCCCTAACCTAATCCCTTATAGAAGGGAAAGTGAAAAATTTAGATTTTCCACACTGGGGATTGTTGGATACAACCAATTAAATAAGCAATTTTTCGTAAAAAGTGCAATTGCTGAAAGATGAAATAATGTATTTATTTCATTTCATTATATGTTTTGTAAACAAATAACTTTCACGAAGCAATTTCCTGTGACACGCGTCATAACCGCTTAAATATAGCATCTAAAATTGTAATATGGCACTCGGCACTTATAATTTTATTATTTTGTGTAATTCAGTTGCCGTAAACCGAAAATACCGGAGAATGCTTTGGAATGTCACGAATATATCGAAGATGAGAACGTTGGTATGTATTCGTAGGATATGTGATATCGTAAAACCTCTACGACTATTGTAGGTTTTGTTGAAGGTTTTGATTTGTTATTTAAGAGTTTCCGACGTGTTGTGCTCGATTGAGGTGCGTCGTGGAAGCTAATGGTGAACGGATTGTTCAAACTAGAGGACAACCTGGAGAACTATTCCCGGATAAGTAAGCTTTTTTAATATTAAAATTGTCACACTCAAATATGAATGTTTAGTAAGTTTCTTAATAAACCCTGAATATAATGTATGTTATATTATTTCCGTATTTAAAAATAAATTTCAAAACATTGAATATTTTTGTTTAGACCTTGGAAAGGACAACAGAACGAACCCAACCCAGCTGTAGTTGGCATGCCCAACATACAACAGAACACAGTGAGCGGGGAGCCTCAGACGCAGTCTGCTCCCGGCATTTTCAACAGCAGAGGTGCCGGCAAGCCAAGTGAGATACTTATAGTCGTTGATTGATTTTTATGCAACTCGATAATTGCTCTGTAGTCCAACATTAGACAAGCTTCTTAGCGATGTGGAAGCAGAATGGATCGTAACATCAGCTGGAATAGAGGACAAGTAGGAGATTATCCTATAATGTAATAAAGGCATTGTTAGAATTTTTTTACCAAAAGTTATACCTGTATCAAACTTAATTAGTTTATTGATTTGTCATTGACTTATCTGCTTACTATTGTCAGAACTCTACATGAAATATCATTTGGATCATATTCCAATTGATAATTTTCTTGTTTTAGATCTTTTATTTGTTAATTATGAATGGTTATATCCGATATTTTCATCCAATATTGCTTTTGAACTTAATAATATGAGTATTCGAGTATTATTTTTCTTTTAAAACAAAAATTTTAAATCTAATGAAATTTAAAAAAGATTGGGTCTTCAATAATTAACAGTTACGAACTCGAGCATTTATAAACCCCTAATGCATATATTTCATTAATCTAGCCAACGATATTCCCGACAGTGGATGGCAACGATATTAGTGCACGCAGATTCGTCGATCCGTACCCGAACCAGCAGATACAAGACTCGCCAAGAAAAAAAAGATCAACTATATACCCTTTATTTAACAGAGAAACTGTCAAAGACGGTCGCTCTTATCAGCCCCATCAAGTAAAACTAAACGGTTATTCCCCTGAACGATATACGTCTTATTTTCCGAATACCGTCAAAAGCATTTCTAATTCTAAATTACAGATAAACATGTCTTAAAAAGTTTATGTATATTTTTACTTTTAAGAATCAATTATTAAATTATGTGTAAGTGATATTAATGCAATTTTTTATTGTTTGTAAATTTATTCTTGTTTATTTTAATAAAATTATGTCTTATTTAATTATATTTACAAATATTTTTTTGCCTTTTAACACTTTACTTTATGAATTTAAAAATTGAACGCATATAAATATTTTGTAAATTAAACGTCATAAGACTTTGACAGCGCTGACATAATAGACATGTCAATATTTCGAAATACTTCGATTGTTTGAATCGAAATACAATTATATTTAAATAAACATTAAAAACAATGTTTATATGAAGATTATATAATAATATTAATAAAATATTTATTTGGACATTTGTGTTGTGTGTACGATGTTTGTGTGTATAAACAAACTATTTCAAAGATTTAATTTCCGATAAGATGTTACAACAGTATCAATAAGGATAATCCTACTTACTGTTAATAATATAACAATAATTAGAATGAATGATACAAGACAAATTGAAGAAACGCTGTATATATAGTAAAACATGAGCAGAAAAATGAATAAGAGTCTCGAAATTGAAAAAAATAAAATAAAAATATTATCATTCCTAATTTAAATTGTGGACAAAAAATGGAGCCACAGAAACCATTCGCTTGTACACTTCCCGATTGTGGGATGACATTCACGAATGAAGATCATTTACATGTTCATACGAAAAAACACGACATGGTGCTTCAGTTGGGCATGGAACAGAAGGCGGCTTTCGTAGGTATATAATATATATATATGTATATAATATATGATTAGTTAAATACACTGGAGAAACATAATTTTTTATTGAAGGTTGGTTGAGTCTGAAAAAGGAGCCATTTGATGTTAAGTGGTCACCACTGCCTGTAAATATTGGCACTAAGTAATATTTACTATCCCTTACATTACCAATGTGGAACCGACCTTTGGAAAATAAGATGTCCTCTGTGCCTGCTGTTACACTGGCTTCTTTCAAACCAGAATAAGACAACACCAAATATTTCTGTTTAGTAGTAGAATGTCTGATGAGTGGGTGGTGCTCACCCAGACTTGAGGGCTTGCACAAAGTTGTACACATAAAACCTACCACCTATACTCCAAATAAAGCTGCAGTTTTATTCTCATAAGAAATAAAATGGAATACAAAATGTCAGTATTATTATTTATTCTTGAATCATAAAATCTCTCCAGAGATCATTACATTAATAATAAGTATACAAATATTTTACAAGATAGCTATGACACCCTAGAGAAATTTAATATTCTATAAACGGTTAAACTTTACAGAAATTTATTAACATTAAGTTCTTAAATATATACAAATATGAATTATTTATTTATTTATTGGAAAAGTTACACCATCAACATATCACTAAGCACTTAAAATTAATATCTGTTGGGTAACATACAAAATGATACGTCTTTAAAGGTGTAAACAACATTAATTAAAAATAGTTATTGTATAAATTTTGACAATGTGGAAAGGAGGCTAGAATACTAGCAGCAATTCCCCCTTGAATCGGAATCCGATCCTTTGGGCAAGAAAATTAATCAGCCCTTATTTCACGAGAAAGTTTTTGACAACAGTGTTAAACTTAAGTATTAAGAAATGTTATATTTTTTTAGAAATAAAATAAACTACAGTAAAATATATATATTTGATAGTAGTTTTTTGATTTTTGATAGTCGTTTCTTATATACTATTGGCATTTAGCACAACTACCAGGGCCGGTCATACACTAGGGCCACTGGGGACTCCTCCCATTAGTATGAAGAAGATGATAATTAGTTTTTTTCTTTGCATTTATTTATTCATAGGCAGAGTCTTTAATAATTAAATTATACTTTGACTTACTCTGTGATTAAAATTTTGGGAAAGAGCAACTTTGTGTTTCTTGCCAGTTTGTCTCAATAGAACCTACTTTCCGAACTAGTCGTAGCCCACTTTTACGAGCCTAGTTGAAAAAAAATCATTTGAATTTAATTAACAAAAGTTAGCTTTTCATCTCTTCCAAAATATGAATAATTTAAAAATATTATAATAAATTTTTCTGCTCTGAATGTGTTGTTTTATTAATTTAACAATTCTCTTCTTCATTTCATCTTGATAATGGGTGGTATTTTTTACTGGGCCCTGAGGCGACGCTAATGTTGAATCCGATGTTGATACCGTTTTTAGTGTTTCTTAAATAACAGCTAATTCAATTTAAAAATCTTTAGGTAGACTTAATGTTGTAGTTGTAAACTTATACAATAGTTCTTGTAGTAACAAAATTGCCAAACCACTTATTTTGACTAAGGTAGAGTTTGTGGAGTTAGGCTTTGTAGACTTAAAAGCTTGACTCTACATGAGATCCGATAATTTTTTGACAGTGCGACTCATATGGTCTCGTCCTGGAAGCATTTGACATGAAAAGACGTTGAATGGATCTATGATTTCTTTGTCCCTTTTCGAAAAAAATTCGTCACTTAGAAGTGACTGGACTCAATCGATTGCAACTTTAGTTGTCCTATTATTTAACGAATTTCGTCGTCATCTTCGTAGCTGGCATTCTCTTTGGCATTTACTGTCTGTGTGATACCACTGCGTGACATCCATCCATTGTTCTGTGTTGCATCTCACTGGGTGCCTGTCCACTTCAATTTAAGTCGGTCAATTCGCCCGAATCGACCGACTTATTTATTACGACCGAATTTACTAGCATAATCAGACGCTTATGCTAGTAATATTAGTTTTCATTAATAGTTTTCAGTCAGTTTGTCATCTAGCCTCACCCCTGCACACTGCGTTCCATTGCACGGAGTTTCGACAGTTCCTCCCTATAAAAGTTTGTTAGTGCCGTAGACTCGCAGCCATATGTAATCATTGCAAAACACATGTGCCAAAGGTATATTCTTTATAGGTATTTTCATAACTTCTTTCAGCAACAAATATTCCTGCCGGCCATGTGCTTTATCCTCTTACTGACTTCGTCATCTTCTGTCATCAAGATATTATTTGCCTCAAATATTTGAGTACTCTATTCAAATAGGTTTACATTGATGACAATGTCTACCTGCTTGGATTCTGTTATCATCTTCGGTTTGAAAGTGGCTTATAACGCTTCTCAATAAATGGGCCACATAACTCAAAAATATTTTTGTAGCGATAACAACGTAACGTAACGCGTTACGGCGCCAGTCTGTTTGGCTTCCCTTACTCTTACGCCTACGGCAGCAATCAAACCCACAGCGCTGGGCGTATTTAAGATAGTTTAAGTTGTCACTTCTGTCGGCCGCCCGGCGACGCTCACTTATGTTTTTTTGAATCAGACTGGTGGATCTTAAGATTTGTTCGTTCAAACAAACAAACTCTTCAGTTTCATATTCATATAGATTAATGAAATGAATTATAAAACGTGTTTCTTGTTCACAGCTGATCAAACTCCGACACCGACTCGCTTCATACGGAACTGCGAAGAGGTCGGACTCTTCCAAGATCTTCAGAATGTGAACCCCTTCGATGAAGGCTTTAAGAGAGCTATGGAGACTAAGTATGTGCTATTTATTTAACTTATTGATTGATAAGAAGTCTGCCAGCTGACGATAAGTGGTCACCACCGCACACAGCCATTGGTGCTGTAAAATATATTAACCATCCCTTCGATCGACGACCTCCGTGGTCGAGAAGTGTGTACACCGGTTTTCATGGGTACGCCACTCCGAGGTCCCGGGTTCGATTCCCGGCCGAGTCGATGTAGAAAAAGTTCATTAGTTCTCTACGTCGTCTCGGGTCTGGGTGTTTGTGGTACCGTCGTTACTTCTGATTTTCCATAACACGAGTGCTTTAGCTACTTACATTGGGATCAGAGTGATGTATGTGATGTTGTCCAATGTTTATTTATTTATTTATTTATTATCACAATTGGCCCACAACCTTGGGATCTAAGATGTTATGTCCCTTGTGCCTGACTGACCTTTCAAACAACACGACTAAGTGTTGCTGTTTGGCGGTGGAATGGTATCTTTGTGCAGGTAGCAGTAAGTATGCGCATTGGGACGGCAATCGAACATGAGAGAGTTCACCGCCTGAATTTTCTACCTTATAGATTAGGTACACTTGCTTGTTGTTGATTTATAAAATCTACCGTCGGTTCTGAGGCATTTCTGAGACGTAAGAGTATCTTGTGAAATGAACCTAGTGTTTTTTTATTATTTTTATGATTGTAATTTAGGTTTTGTGCGACAATTTCACTTTCACAAAGAAGATATTTTCTAATTATAGAAATCAGATATTTGTTTTAAGAAAGTATAAAAATAATTAATTGGGTATTAAGTTATAAATCAATGTCTATTAAACACGTCCACCCGCCCTGATGTCAATCACAAGAATGGATCCGGCTTTTGAACAGAGTGCAATCCAACTCCGCCCACAAATGGCGCCACAACGTCACCGTGACGTAGCTAGCTCCGCCCATTTTTAGGGCTATATACTTACGTACGTTACATACAGATGATGTATCTGTTTGGGTTTCAAAGAATTCGACACCATTTGACCAATGTCCACCTCTGTCAATTTAGCACCTCGTCTGACGGATTCTGAAATTATAATGTACTTAACCGATATGTCTCAGTTAGGTCCGTTAAGGTGCAATTTCTTTTTGACAGGATCTCTATTATTTTCTTTTTAATATCATTCGATATATATAACCAATAACCTTTGAAAATAAATTTTTACTGTGATATGATATACAATATATTATTTTTTACTACAGTATACATCGAATATTTAATGTTGCGACTCTAGTGAGCATGAAACAAACTCTTCCATAACTCTGTTTGTTATAAAAAATCAACAAAAGAATATATAACTTTTAATTAATATAAATAAAGAAAAGATAATTTAAATTAATGATGAATTCAAATTGACGGCGAAGAAAAACTGTATGTATGCGTGAGTGGGTATGTTTGATGTGCATGTGGTGACCTTAACGTAAATATATAAGACTAGGTTGATCTTCCAGACATGGCATACTATCTCTGGAGGCTGGATCGTCGACGGAGGATGCTTTACACACCCCACACCTCCTCTTCCCCCTGGAGCCAGGCGACTGTACGCTGTACACCGCTAACAATCAACGCAACATCACAATCAGCAGGTATGTGATGATTATTTCATAAATCGTAATATGTATCTTTGTGGCTGTATTCAATTATTGTATGTTTAAAATGTTCTAATTTAATATAATGTTAATGCATGAGAATATTTTACAAAATAACCTTAATTAAAATAACCTCCTTTGTCATAAAGATACTAGCAGTGCAATTCTGTAAGAACTCACGATTTATCTCCAAATCAAATCAAATTATACTCTATTCAAGCTTGTTCAAGGTTCTTGCTAGAACTTTGGATCGTCATTTTACGTGAATAAATTAAATTTAAAGCTACCACCGGTTCGGAATGTAGATTTTACCGAGCATAACTGGCAAGAAACTCAGTAGTTACTCTTCACCAACATACCTTCATCCTTTTGTTGAAATACGAGTTCGTTTTTACAGAATATCGCTGCAGATTGTGATAACAAAAAATAGTTGTGATTATAATACAATTCAAATAATTTTAACATCTAGATCATCAAGTGACGAATCCGGCGCCGTCAAAGAATATGAAACAACAACTATATCGAAACTAACAAACGAAGTCACCACGATAAGTAGAGTTGTCGGTAAAGATGCGATTGACAGAGTCAAGACGACAGACGACGTGTCCGTCGTCAGTCACGAGGAGTTAGCTAAAAACAAAGACGGAGCTAACGAAACATCAGTTTCCTACACAAATAATGTCATAAACATACATAGTAATGTCGAAATAAGGAAATATAGCTTAGTTAACATAGACGCTAATAAGACGCCTACGGTTATATACACAGATTCAGTTATAAAAGATTCGACAACGAAAGATGCGTCGCTGACAAACAAAAAAGACAAATTACCGCCGATAATGAGTCAGAAATCACTAGATTTTGTCGTCGACAGTCTAACGTCGGATGTCTGTCGTGATAACGATAAGGTTAAAACGAAAATACTTCAAAACGATGCAATAAAATCTGAAAATATGAAAGGGAAGAAAGACTACGACGTTGTAATCGAACAACCGGACGGTAAACGCGATAGAAGGAAATGTATGGATGAGAACGAAAGAGCGGTACAGAAGAATACGAAGGAGATATTAAAAAAAGTTATCAAAAGTAAATCCATTAAGAACAAACCGAAACAAACGATGCCGAATGCAATTGTACAGAATATCATACCGATAACGGCCGGTACTCTGATACCGGTGACCGTGCTCAACCCCCCGCTACCTATAGTAGCTAGTCCCCTCCAGAAGATACCTATAGAACCCCTTCCGTCGACTGTTAAAACTAATTATAAATCTGTAAAGCGAAAAATCAACAACGATGGAGTTAAAAGTTTTGATGACAAAACAAAATCGGATGCAAAACATTTCGGTGACTGGGACAAAGCTGATCTCGTTAAGAGGAACGCTAGACAGCTCCTGGAGAGTCGAAGCGCCGCGTCTAGAAGATATAGGTGAGTTGTAGTTTATTAAGTTTAGATTGATAGTTTTTAAATCTATAGATAGATATATTATTTACTTCGAATTTACTCAATATAGAAGCACTTAATTTTTAATAGTCCAAGTGAAATTTCCCAACGGTTCTGTGAAGAGAATACTTGATTGCGGCTCATATCCGAGCAAAAGCACCTTCATGTGAGGGTGAGTTCATGGGAGAATTTTCATGTGGGTTGTTTGTCAATGGGAGGAAGGAAATCTGTCATGTATCCATACCCTATTCCGATCGCGAAAGGAGCCGTTATAATATGAAGAAACCTTCGATTTACACGCGATTTGCTAATAGTTCAGCTGTATAATGCACTATAGTCTATTCGAACCATAACAGGAAAAAACCCAAATGAATAACATTACAACAACCAATGTTGAGATCTTGATTAATCTATGGTATTCACTATGGATTTGCGGAAAAATGGCGTTTTGAACGTCGACGAAACTGTTATCGGAATTTTGGAAGTAAAATTAAAGTGGAAATTATTGGTTAAGTGCAATTTTGTTGTATTGTAATAAAGGTATATAAATCATAAACTCTTAGTAGTGCAAAATATAGCTGAGTTATAGATATAGCTGAAATACGTAAATCTAAGGTTTGTTTATATTTTTTCCTACTTCCATTGGAATAGGGTATACAAACAGCTCTTGATGAATGTATCTTTATTTATAATACAATACTGTTCGACTCAACTACTTGTGTTGACTTAAATTTTGCTTTCAAAGTTCCGATGTCAACTTTGCTGATATTCAAAATGTCATTTTTTCAAGAATTGCCAATAATATAGATTACGGTTTGATACCAAAGATAACGTGACAATTTAATCTCAAAATTGTCCCATTTGGGTTACTTCTCCTGTGATTGGAATTGGATGTACCAAACCTCTAAACACGAGAACAGGCCTTATCCCAGCAGCGGGAAATTTATTCAGTAATACTAAAATAGTCTTATGTATTGTTTTAAACAGGCAAAAGTTAAAAGAAGCGATGCATAAACAGAGCGAAGAGAACAGACACCTTCGGGAACTCAATCAGAAGCTGAACGCTGAGAAGGCGGTCCTCAAACTGATCATCACACAGCATCTCAAGAAATGTCCCATTGGTGACGATTTGAGTGAGTTGTTTATGTAATACTAGTGCCCGCTAGTGGACAGCGCTAGCTCGGAGGTGACAGCAGATGTTAAGAATATATTTCAAGGACTATAAGTTCTTTGTTCTTTGTCCAAACTTTAACTTTTCTAATATTAAATACGATAAGATTAAACTCACATTTGTGCAACTATTATATATATTTGCAAAGAATTTGAATTAACCATTAAAAAATTTTTACTATAAATGGTTTTTTTTCATTGCAATTATTCATAGACAATATTTATTGTAAACTACCAACATTTTTTATAACGATGTTACCATACTAAATAATGATATTTATTTATTTCAGGAAATATTCAAGAGAAGTTACACAACGCCAGTCGAAATTCGAACACAACCGACATTTGAATATCATTAATTATTATATATTTATTAATATTATACAAATTTATTTTTTAATACTTTGTACTGTTGAATAAAATTATTTCAAGAATTAATGTTGTGTCTTTATGTATTTCAAAAGTAAGATGAACTTGGTAGATAACACTCATCAAATTGTCTACAATCAAACAGCAATACTTTGTGTTTTGTTTTGAATGGTGAGTGAGCCAGTGCACCGGCCAATGTCCATAGATTTTATTATCGCTGTAAGAAATATTAAACATTCCTTGCAGCGCCAATGCGCTCCAACCTTGGGAGTGAAGCCTTTATACGGCTCACTTACCCTTCAAACCGGAACACAACAATACTAAGAATTACTACCCAGTGAAACCCTACCAAGTGAAATAGTTGACTACCGTCAAGTGAACAAAGTAAAAGAACTTTCGCATTTGTAATATTAGTAAGGATTCCAATGACAGGCGAAATGTAAAATGTAGTCCGGCATACAATTATTTAATGAAATTATAAACTAATTTAAATTCTAATTATAAAATATGACCGTCCTATTCGATTTGAGAATGGAAAGTGGAGAGGAGTTCTGAATTCGATGCCGATGTTTGTCGCAGCCGCGGGTCACGTTGAGCCGATTCCCACCCTTGAATTTGATGCTTTTATTTGTTTCAACTGCGGCCCACGTTTAACGATTCAGCGTTTCAATGTCTGTCGCCAGTCTTATGCAATACTTAATCTTGGGTATTCTATGGAGTTTTAATACTTATCATGCTTAGTAAAGGTATAATATAAAAAATATACACAATTGTCACTGAATTGACGTGATATCGTAGGGCTTGTAAAATAAAAAATAGGATTTTGAATTTCGACAAAATCGACTTCGGAAGTTTGAAAGTAAAATTGGATATAAGTAGTTAAGTATAGTCTATTAAAAACACAAGAGGACAGCAGCCAAATAAACAATATTTGACATCGAAATGATGCGATATCATTGGTTGATATTTTAAATGATATTCACTATGGATTTTCGAAAAAAATACGTTTTGAATCACCGAAACAGTTATTGGAACTTTCGAAGTTTAAATTTAATAAATTTAAGTTACGAGTTACGTGAAGTATTATATTATGTATAAATATATATTAATCGAGAACTGTCCGCAGTGCATAATACGGATGAGCTATTAGCAAATCGCATGGAATGTATAAACCTAAGGTTTGTTTGCCTTTAGTCCTTCGATTGGAAGGGCGTAATGATTAAAACGACGTTAAGATATGTAAAACAATTCATGAATTCTATTTAAATCAATGACTGTGTGTTGTAACAAGCGATTTCACCGAAGTTCACGTATTCACAATTTCAATAGTATTACAAAGAGGAAATATTTGCTTGTATGTAGAATATGGGAAACTAAATATTCAGTTCTGAAAATCTTATTCGTCAGTGATATAAGGTACATTATATCATATATTTAGGAGATTCCTTTAACTATACAATTGGCTGGAATGAATAAAATAAAAAAAAAAAAAGCGCGCGAAACCGTATCAAGCCGTCATTACTTTGGCTTTTTAGGCGCGGACAGTAAGGTCAATATTGGCGCGACTTGTAATTTGTTAAAAGTGTTATTTGTGTTTTATTTGGATTTGTAAGCTCAACTGAGTAAGTAATTTACTTCAATATGTATGATTTGGTGATTTATTTATGTTAAGATACATTCGAAGTTAGAACTGTTTGGTTTGTTAGTAAATTGTTTAAACTAACTTACATTCTTGTCTTTTTTTAATCTATTTCACTTCGTACGCTAAATATATATATATATTAAATGAATAAATTGCACTCGCGCGCAGCCAGGACGGGTCGCTAGTATATTTCGAAACTGATTTTTGTTATACAATGTCTAACATTCTAGTATTTGTCCATGGCAACACTCGAGTTCTTAAAGACTGCTCTGCACTATCGCCTTTACATTACAATTGTTAGAATCAGAAGTGTAAATTAGTTAAAATACTTCAAATTAAGTTTGAATATTAACTTTATGAAAATAATTATACATTACTTTTTAATAATAGATAATCTGTACTAATATGATAATTACGAAACTGTCTGTCTGCCCATTACGGTTAAGCCGCTGAACCCAATTTGATGACTGGTATGAAGCAAGGTTGAACTTCAAGGAAGACAAAGAGTATATACGACCAACCCCTAAACCCCTAAACGCGAACGAAGACGGAAGTGACCTCTAGTAGAATATATAAATAATACAATACTCAAGTAAAACCAAGAAGCGTTTGCTTAGACACACTGTTCACGGGGCATGGTCAGGGCGTGACATTACTCGATATAAACAATAATTATTATATATATTTCCAAGAGCATACCTCCTATATCATATTACTCAATGAGAAAGTTATCGAATAACAAAAGGTATCAAGTATACAAAACATCGGGAGTTTGTATTTCATAAATACTAAAGACGAGAGATTACTCTTGGTAGGGCTTTGTGCAAGCCCGTTTGGGTACCACCTACTCATTACAAATTTCACCGCCAAATAACAGTACTCAGTGTTGTTGTGTAATGTGTTCTGGTTTGAAGGGTGAGTGTGCCAGTGTAACTACAGGCACAAGGGTTAGTTGCCAAGGTTGGTGGCGCGTTAGTGATGTAAGGAATGGTTAAAATTTCTTACAGAGCCATTGCCTGTGGTGTGTGTGGTGTGGTGTGGTGACGATTTACTATCGGGTGGCCCATATGCCACCGTCAACCTTAAAAAAAGTAAAGTACAAGATCTGTTATGGGACGTTCAAGTTCAATATTGTGAACGCATTTAATAGCTCAATTAGTGTTTATTTTTGCTCTAAAAGTTTGTAAGGTAACTTGTATAACTATAAACGCTACTAAGCTCTATTTATTACTGCTATATGAATGGAAAAAAACGAGAGGCGACGGTGTTTGTACAAAGTCGCTTTCTTTCTTAATCTTTCTTAAATTAACAACGTTTGAGAATAAATAAATGACAATGACAACATTTTTAATGAAAGCCCGGGTCAATTAAAACAATGCTTATTTTAAAATAATAAAAAAAACGTATACAATAGAAAGAGACGAAGAGATGAGAAAGGGAAAGGCATATTGTCTGGAGCAAATCTGACGTGACGAATATGTTCACTGTAAACCGCATAAAAGAACTTTATTACATAAAATCTTTTTATTGCAAAGAATTGTATACATAATGACCATTTCAATTTCACGTTAATACGTATGGCAAATGGAGCCAGATGAGTACAGCTGAATCGGTGTTTTCAGCTGGTTCCTTGACTTCAGATATTATACGAAATCAATAGACAATAAATGTTTGAAACAACGTGAGAAATTAACGGCGGCCTTTGCGTCATTTGAAACAAAAAAATATAAATTTTATTCAAAAACAAATTATCAACATTCCGAACCGGTGGTAGCTTTACTTTAAATAGTTTGTTAAATGACGATTCAAAAGTGCTTGTAAAAGCCTACTCGAATACATATATTTTGATTTTCAATAATAAAGTGAAATCCTGCTCAGGGCCGGACCGTAATTTTAGGGGGCTCTGGGCTAACACTACATACGGGCCCATCTAAGACATATCGGAACGTAGATTTCAATGAAATTAATTGAATGGATTTGATTAATTGCAGGACTCGCAGCGCTGCAAACCATACGATCTGTTTAATTTAATAAAATTATGTAATTCTTTCGCATTATCCTCTATTTTTGACTTTGACTTAGCTGGGACCCCCTTGAATCCAGGTCTGAAGCCCAAAAAGCCATATGGTAGATCCGGCCCTGATCCTGCTAGGATTCTGTTGCCGGTTCTACTAATGTCTAAGGTATGTCGAACCGGTGGTGTATTATTATGACAGTCAATGA
Organism: Vanessa tameamea; assembly: GCF_037043105.1. Lineage (NCBI taxonomy): Eukaryota > Metazoa > Arthropoda > Insecta > Lepidoptera > Nymphalidae > Vanessa > Vanessa tameamea. Next base: position 6,479,824 of record NC_087336.1, read on the forward strand.
ACAAATCTAACGCTTATTTTGATTAAAGATTTTAAAATGACCGACGGTGACGCATTGACGGCATAAAAAGTGGTAAACACGGTAACTGTGACCACTCAACATTACGTGATAATAAATCATCTAAAATACTTAGATGAACGTAACAATAACACGAAAATATGTTCGGAATGCTGTTAGAGGTATTCTGTAAAAACAAACTCTCACTCACCGCTGAACACGAGCGTGAGATGTCCCGAGTGTTGCAACATTCACTATAAAATTATAATACTTAAAGGATACACGCGTGAAAATAGCGTAGCGTAGTAGTATCACCGTTAGTCAGTTTTCAATATTCCACAAGTGAAATACGAAGTGATTTCTTACATAATACCACTGCACCTACTTTTAACTAATTATTTTTTAAATAATTGGAACACAAGTCGTACCTTTTTATTCTCTGTTCCTATTAGTAAAATTTAAATTAAAAATTCTAATGCAATTTAAGAGTATAAAGCGTTCATTTGTTATAGAAATGTGTTACATTTTTTACGTGCAGTTCGACGAACTAACGCGAAGATTTACAAAAAATAATAATACTATATTTCGATGGCAGGAGGAGTTAAAATAATTTTAATTTTACATATTCTATGCGATTTGCTGATATTAAGCACTACTAAAGTATTATTAACATTAAGACCTTAACTATATACTAATGAGAATTAAAAATAGTTACTGTACATTTCATTACCGCGTGGAATGGTGGCAAGAATGCTAGCAGCATTTCCCCGTTGAATCGGAATTCCGTTCCTCTGCAGAAAATGAATCCTTCTTTTATATATATTATAAAACACTATTCAATTAATTTAACTAGATATAAGTATCCAATATCAATTATGAGTACTATATATCTTCGGACTAACGACAATTTAGTTCAAGGTCAAATTTGTTTGTTAATCTTTACTCCTCGTGCCAATGAAATTGACTGACTTAAAATACCAATTGATTTTTTTTTCATTGTTTGCGAAGATTTTCATTAATGTCATATAAAGGTACTTTTTATACCATCACAAATTTGTTTTAATGTATTTAATTTACTTCAATCGTTATTGACGCTTCTGGGTTGAAAGTTTCGCAAGTAGCACAGAATTTTACTTGCTTAATTTGTGTTAATAAGTCACATCGAACTTAGGGCTGATGACAATTATGAAATTTTCATGTGTCGAATGTAGGAATGTATACCTTTCGACGATCGAGCATCGTGGTGGTTTAAGTCTTCACTGTTTTAACCCGGGGTGCAGAGGACCCGCCGTAAATGTTCAAGACTGAAACCATCCAGGCGCCACAAAAGGTCTCTTAAACATTTTTTTGGGGGAGAGATCGCAAGAACACAATTCGAGTGCTTGTTGTGCTTTAGACGACGCTGCATTTACGAGTTTTTACAACTTAGTACTTAAACTCACGCATTTTTTAATTACATAGCTTTGGCTCATATTTTTTGTCTCCTGTATATGTACAATAGTAAAACTAGTATTTAAACAATAGAGGACAACGATTTAAATGATTTGTGTGAATATGAGATACTCATAACCTTGGTACAAGGAACAAACAAACTAATTACTCCTGTCGACTGCAAAGAGACAATTGATTGACAAAAAACCCGCTGAGTTTCTCCTGCCGGTTCTTCTCAGATCAGGGTATTTTCTTTTCCGAACCGGTTGTAGCATTTGGTTTGACAATAAATAAAGGTATTTTATTTGATTTGAATTACAACACAGTCCCGGAAAAAGCTTAATCTGCTGTGAAATGTATAAAAAGGTATCGCTGGCATACAAAACATTATCATACAATTTGTGAGTTCACAGATTACGCACTATTTCAATAAAACGACCCCTCTTCCCTATTTCTTTAATTATTCATTGAATATAATGATTCAATTGATGGAATTTGATTTCGTTTTTTTAAATATCAATAAAAAAAAATCATATTTTATTTATTTCTTTATTTACCAAAGATGAGGGTTCAAGCCCTGCCTGGCTTTATAGGATAGTGCTTGAGTTATCCTGTGCTTAATTCATCTCGTGGTCGGCGAAGAAAAACATCATCCGGAAATCTACATATTGTCGTATGAAATTAATAATGTCATTGAAACATATTAATCTATTATATTAGTATATACTGCATTAATATTAATAAAATATTACTGTGTCAATGGTTAAATCTTCTAAGGTTTAATCTGTTGTTACTCATCTATTGGTTATCTTAAAAATGCTACCCAAACCTTGAACCCTTTATTTAAAATAACCCTTTATAGGAAATATTAAAATACGAAAAAAAAAAAACAAAATTCTAATAAAAAATCATTTGATAAGAAAGTACAAAATAAATGCCGATTAACATACATTTTTACATCATTGGAATAAATCTTAAAAATTCCATTACATATTTACAAATCTATTTTTATTTCGTTACATAAAGTTTTCAACCATAAACTTGAATTCATAAATATAAATTGATAGTTGAAGAGGGTCCTTTTGGAAAATGAAGTTTACCAACTTAACTTTAAACCTAATTTCCCAAAAAGTACCATATGGCGCTTTAGGCTTCACTTACAATAATTGTTATATTTATTACAACCCACAGATTATATAATACAGAATATATACGAAACAGAGATCGGGAGCGAGTTATTGGAGTAAGATATTTTAAACGCATCAAAATTGTCATCAATAATATGTATACGCGACTTGAATCGACTCGTTATTGAATCCGCAATCTGCGATTAACATATCAGTTCTCAGCTACATAATAGTGTAGGAAAAATAATTGTCAATATACATTCAGGAAACATTAAATATAGTTGATAGGCGGCCATCTTTGCGTGCAATTAAAATAAATTGACTCACAATAGTACGCGTGTACTTTGTTTCAATGCAAATCAATTATAAAACTGTCCTATTATTGCGACTTACAATATGTATATAAATACATTAATATGAACACCGAAAACTGTAGTACTACATATGTTTAGTATTTATTATAAAAATACATAAAATTTAAATCAGAACGTGTTTACAAAAAAAAAAAAACAAGTATCGACTAGTCGCCGTAATATTAGACTTTTTATAAGCTCACGTTACACTTGTAAGGTTACTCTAAAACATACGTTTTTAAAATACTAAATTAATCAATCGCAAATATTCGTCACTAATTCCAAACTATTTCTCTAAGCCGTTTGCGGTTGGACCTTGGATTTTTTTTTTATTCATTGATAATCTGTCATTCGGCAGTAATTAAATTGTCGGAATTATATCGTATTAACGTAGAAAACCACGATTGATCGAATACAGAACCTTTCGTGTAATATAGATAATTAATCATTATTCATTACTATAGAGAAAACATATTTACAATTAGTTAAATCTAGAGAGCAGCTCGCGTGATCGGATACGTATTAGGCCAAATTATTTATATAAATCCGTTAATTAATTCTTTTATAAAGTATAAGACTACTTTTTACTTTTTAATTTTATTATTATATACAAGGCCTAAATTTACTTACATATCAACCTTAAAAAAAAATTACATTGGGGTTTGATCAGTATAATCTCTAAACTAATTACAGTAGTAGTAGTTATTTTTTTTTAAATATTTTACTAGTTAAAGAACTAATTCGTATATTAATTGTAGCAAACATTTTATTGCTATTAATTTGTTTGAATCGAGTATAAAATAAAGAACACCAGTACATCCGTGTTACGTAGTTGCATTCCTTCATTAACAATAATTACATCAACTTTCGTTCAGTCTTTTTCACGCTTAATTAGTTATTCTGATTATTTTCACTAGATTCATCTTTCTTATCTACGTTTAGATCTCGCTGTTTCTTTTTGAAATTAAATATTTTATCCAAATTTAACGTATTTTGATTGTATACCGTGATGTCGGACGCGTCCCCCCAGCTGACGGGAGTAACTCTGCTCGGCTCCTTCATTTCCTGCTTAAAATCTTGGACACTGGCATCAACGATTCCTTCTGGGATTGGGTTGAGGACCGCCTCCGATTGGACGCTGGGAGTCCTGATATCCGCGTTGGAGACTCCTTCGGCGCATCTGTTCAAGAAGTTCATCATTCTCTCCTTGTAAAACTCCGAGCTCGTTTCAGTGTTTTGTTTCATTTTATTGTTTTGATTTTTCAAATAGAACCCGTTGTCGCTTTGGGCGAAAAATATCTTTTTAATCTTCCTACTCGGGTAGTTATCGATTAGATCTGGTTTCGGTATTAATTTACTGTTGCGCGGTAATTTCTTTGTATTATTACCTTTAATTGTCGTCACAACAGAAACGCAATTGCCGCGCCTCTCGTTGTCCTCTTTATAGTTATTCCTCATACCTTTATACGATATTTTCACACTCAATATCGACCATAGGAGTTCTAAAAACGCCGCTATCAATATATTTATCGAGAGTACGCGTTTTGTAAATAATTTCGAATCCTCATATTTGATCTCCGTCGAATTTTTCGGTATGACGAAATGCGATTCATTTCTGCTTATTATTTCCGAATGTTTTATTATTAAAATCTCTTTGAATGGTATTTTGTCTTTATAGAAATCCGATATATCCTCCTCGCTCGTTATTAACCAGACAATGATCATAACAAAGGAAATTAAAGAGAAGATCGTGGATAATATTGACATAACAAATAGCCACGTTATGTTTCTGTCGATGTACCATCTAACGGATGCCAAAATCGAAGTAATGCCGGCGGCGAGAGCGAATACTGTGAGCAAAATCGGCGCTAGAATGAGTATAAACGTATTATTGCTCGATTCTTCCGATGTATCCGTTGAATTGTCCGTCCTTGTGTCGTTTTTTATTTGAACCTCGCCGTTCGGATTAACTAAAGCGAGGCATGCGAGGAGAAACGCTGTAGATGCCAGTGCAATGTGTACCCAGGCAAGTCCAGACACCGTGGACGCCGAATATCTCCTCTCTGATGGATATAAATTCCTCGTGTCTGGTTTTGTTTTCACTTTAATTGTATATACGTCCTCCATTTTGTAGTTATAACATATCTTTACTAATATTTAAGCACAGCACGACACTCTCCAATCACTGCATACCGTTAAAAATGTTTGAATTTGCGATAATACATATGTCAAGGTTTTTTCGAAGTTTAACGTTTTTTTTTTATTGTTTGGAAATAGTTGTCAACCGCGAAGGCGACTCACGCGCATATCATTTACCGGAGAACTAACGTGAAGTTGCCGTTAGTGATGCCAGTAGCAATTGTAGCGTGATTAATTTCCCTATTTATTTGTTATTTTACCCGTTAAATTTAATTTGTATTATTTTTAAATAGGCATAATGTTAATTTTATTATTATAAAAATATTTATATTATTCACTTTAATTTTCCAGAAGTACAATCTCCCATCCAGTCTAATAAACATTTTTTTAAAGTTTTCTTCTTTTTTTAAAAGTTTACTTCTTTTAAATTGAATCCCATGAATTTAATTATGTCTTTTAGTCTAAAGCTTAATGACAGAACCATCTCATATTTTCAAGATTTTAGTTATTCTTAGGTGGGTAAAAGCTCAAACTATTATTAATTTTGTATATTTTTTAATTTTTTTTTATGATATTTTCATTCTCAGATCAGTATTGCTGATATAATTCAGTGAAATTTCTTATAATATTTATAACAATTTTAAATGGTTCTCTGTAGTACTAATCCAACTTAAAATTAAATCGCTAACTCTAGGGAAAAATATTGTACCTGGCAACATTTATTCAACCATACAACCGCATCAGATAAAATTTAAACTAAATTTAAGCCTTATCTCAACGGTATACAGGTTTTTTATTTACATTTAAAAATAATAACTATAGCAAGCATTTTTTATATCTAACGCATTGTAATAAGTTCGATATTAGTATGTGTTCTGATAAAATATTATTAATTAGTGTTATAAGGCGTTACACGTTCATCCTAGTTTAGTTATTGTTTTCATACACTTAGCAATTATTTTTACTTGAGAACGACAATTGATTACGTGAAGTTATTTGATATTCGTTTTTATAAATCGCCAAAAATGTTATTTATTATGTTGCTTGTTATTAGAAATCGAATTGTCAGTTTCTTTTAGATTCTAAATTGAATTATTTACAACTAATTGGCGCCTGCGTCTTTGCTTGCGTTGTAAGGGTTAGTCGCTATTTGTTCATAATAAATATGAAGCAAGCTTGAATCCCATGGATGGCTTGGAGTTCATACTACCAAATATACCAAATTTCATCAAATTCTGTTTAATGTTTTGGCCGTGAAAGAGTAACACACACAGAGTTACTTATGCATATAAAATATAAGATTAAATAATAGATACTTTTTTTTGTAAATAAAGAATTGATACCGTTATTTAGTATATTTTATTGATGTTTATAATTGAATATGTTCTTAATATTATGTATTATGACTTTTATAATAAAATGCATTTGCCATGGTTAAAATATTTTTGATCACTCTGTAAACGTGAAAAAGTTAGTTGTAAATGGTAATAGACGTATTAAATGAATGGATTAGCCTATTATGAAAAAAAAAATAGAATGTTGCCATTACGGAATGCCAATAATATGTTTATGAAACATTGTAATTGATGTCCATTGAAATAATTTATAATAGAAGAAAACCAATAACTAAAGTGGAATGTCGGCAGTGTGTGTGGAAAAAAATATATTTGGTGGCGCTACAAGTTGTAACCAGCTCAATCATGCATTATCTACATTAGCGAAGATTGACAACAAAAATTCAAAAATAATAAACATTACCGGGAGTAACCAATTTTATTATTTATATGATTACCACTGTAACTTCAAAAATTACAACGCACCTGCAAGGCCCGTGGTGTTGCTGACGTTTCTGATGATAGTCACATTCTGTCAGGAACCAATTGTTCGTTTGCTAAATATTCCATAAAAAAATAATAGTTAAACTTGGCGCATTTTAAAGTATGGGTAAGGTAACTAATAAATAGTTTTTACAACATTTATATAACACACGTAAGCTTTATTTCTCACTCAAGGTGATTTAAAACACGAAGTCGGCCATTACGTAGACGTTTTTGTTGAACATTGCGTTGACCAAAAACGGTTTAAGTATCTATTTGTAGTTACAAGGTTCTCAATTTGTGTGAGAATTTAACGATTTATCTGTGTTAAATAAGTAGTTTATTGTTACTGTGAAGGTTTTAAAATATATTATTAATTTACGTGGTTGCTCTGTGGTAATAAAACTGGGATTACCTACTGAATAGATATGATTGACAGCATACACAAGCTGCGTTCTAGTGAGGATAACAAACTTGTAACACCCTACAGTAACTCTTTTACTGTGAAAACCGTCAAACTTTGAAATGCACTACCCACTGATATTCGCAGTCTAAATCCTTACCCAACTTTAAGCATCGTTTGAAAATATATTAACTATCCATATCTAAATGATGTATGCAAGTATGTAGTTTACAATTATGTATATACATTTTTAACTTTGCCGTTTCATAGATTCAAGTCAATTGCAAAAAATATATTCGTAAAGATTACGAATTTTATTCGATACAAGATTATATTGATGATAAAAAAGCCTGGAGTTAATGCTCGTTGACTTCCAGGCAGGAGACATGACATACATATATAATTGTATTCAACTAACATGACTGTATTTTTATATGTTGAAAAAGAGTAACTATAGAGTTTCTTGTCGATTCTTCTCGGTATAATCTACATTCCGAACCGGTGGTAGCTTTACTTTAAATAGTTTGTTAAATGACGATTCAAAAGTGCTTGTAAAAGCCTACTTGAATAAAGTATATTTTGACTGATTGATTGATATTTTGATAACATAATTATATAATATATTATTATGTGTGTATTAAGTATTCTTATATTATAGTTATTGTCCCCTCTCTATGTATATCTGCACTTACCTGTTTTCGTTCTAAGCTCGTATCACCAAAGGTTGTGAGAGATCGCTTAAGCGATGAGACCGCCTTTACGCACCATTTGTTAAATATTTTTTGTTTTTGTTTCTCTTATGTACTCATGTGTTGCGCAATAAAGTATTTAAATAAATATAATAATAATAATTGGTTTAAATCCAGTCGAGCTTCACTGAATTGTCCGGGGTTTAATATTTGCTACATAGAAAAAAGCTAAATCAGTTGAGAAACAGGGGAGAAACAGGTACTGAAAGTCTGGTCTGTCGTTGACCGGCATGCTGGACCTCTGAAATAATTCAATTTGAGCGCATATTATAAGTTTTATTTATGTTATTTTAGTAAGTAAAACTGATTAATAAAACACTTGTTTCATAAATATTAAGCACGGTCTTTTTTTATTATATTAATGTTATTCTAAAGCAATATAAATACTTTACTTTACTTTATACTATTATTGTACACCACACAGAGAAAATAAATAATTATAACATAGATCCGGCCTTAATTTTTATTAAACGACGTTTACAATATTGGCGACTTTATCGCTACGTAGCGAACTCTTCCAGGCAACCAACGGTGTAGGTTAGGTTAGCTCATAGAATATGAGGTGGGTGGTGCTGTAACAATGAACAAAATAACATTAATCTCTTACTAAAACTAATAAATAAATGTAAATATATGGAATACACAAATTATATATCAAAAAATAATGTTCTAAAGTCTGAGAAAATCTGATGGTTTTAATAAAAGTCTTCTAGTTTTCCGTGTATCGATTCTTAATAAAGCTTATATGAAACCTCAAGAATCTGAGTCATATTCAAACTATTCATCACGATTTTTCAAGGCCATTTCACCTTAATGATACGCAGATTTAATTCCCTGCCATTGTTCAGTCCTTAGTTACATGGTTCGTCGAGCGAGCGAATATTCCTTCTTGCTTCTTACTAAAATGCATAAAAAGTCCATTCTTTAATCGGCCTACGGTGACGCATTTGTTTTTTATATCCTTTGTCGCTAAATTAATCACCGGGTCAATGATCGACGGCCGGGTTTTTTACACGCATAGATTTTTATACTCTTACTAACATAATAATGCTAGATGAGGATTTATAATTTGGTATATTACTTGTTCATAAATATAGGTAAATTAACTACTTAACGTCCCACTTCTGGGATTAAATGTTCTCAAACTTTAGAGAGAAGCTTTGTAGTTTATTCAATTGTTTTAAATTAACTGGTTGTTTTTAATTTATAATCCTAATAAAATTCATCGTAAAAGAAAAAGAAAAGTCTTACCAAACAGATGGTTTGGATCAAAGCGCCCCTTTCCCGAACTTGATAAAATTAAAGCCTCATATATGTAATTTATTAATAATTGACTGATTTTCTAATGGCTACATCGTTGTCTATCGTTATAATAAGGTTCCAATGCTTCGATACTGTTTATTGATTGATAATAATTTTAATAGTTTTTATATTAAATATGAAAGTTACCTAGACCCTTTGCAGCGTGTAGCTTAATCGAGACATCATTGCCGAATATTGACAAATTTATCACACATATGGACCGAATGATTCCTTTTAATTCAGATGGTACCTACCTTTCAACATTTAATCACGCTGTGTAAAAAATGGTACACATTTAAAGAAGATATCAAAAACAATTTTAACAAAAAGATATCCGCCCTCAATTTTATTTTCAGTCAATTTAAATAGGACTAAACGGGAAGTGTCCCAAAAACTAAGTATTTTCCAAATTGGTTTATGGCAAAGTATAAAATGGTGAGATAACAAACTTTTTTTTTAAGGTCATTATTCCGATTCGATAAGCTCCTTTCTGAAAATGCCTAAAATTAGAAATATTTTTCTCATCTGTCCGTTGATTTTACGCCTTTCCACTATTCCACGAATTTAATCATAGCCTATTCCAATCGAAGTAGGAATAAAGATAAACAAACATTAAATTTACGTATTTCATGCGATTTGCTAATAACTCAGCTATATTGTGCACTACTAGGAGTTTATAATTAATAATATCTTTATTTATGATACAACACTATTACACTTAACTACTTATATCCAAATTAAGTTTACTTCCGAAATTCCGATAACAGTTTCGTTGACGTTTAAAACGCCATTTTTGTTGTCAAATGTTTATTTGACTTTTTTCTTGTTATGCTTGGAATAGAGTATACGTAGTTATCTTAAATAAATACATTTGAGTTACTATTTATCCTGCATCAACTTCAATGGATACTAACTCCGTGCTTTTTACCTTTATAGTCTTTGATCAAGGAAAACTTACCCAATTACCCAAGCATTATTTATATAAATGTTTATCATGAGATTTAAATTTATTAAAAGTCATACTTGCCAATTCCAAGTGGAAGATGGGGTCACCGCTTCGTTAGCAATGAGTTATTTAATTTATAAATTGTCACGACCGTTGCGAAACGGTTACGACAATTTATCGTTTAAACGTAATCGTTAACGGCTGGATTTAAACCGAGGTCAGACGTCAATGGTTATCTGTTTGTATTTGTATCAGTTCACAAATTACGTGATTCGGTCAATGTAGATTAGAAAGTTATGTTGATCTACGTGGGGCGAGAAAATGGAGATGTTTATTGTTTTGTTTTTTTTAATTAGTCTAATGGTTCTATGCCCATTTTTGTGCAGCCTTGTAAGATTACCCACCACTTACAAATACGTTGTTTGAATATGTTACGATTTAAATGGTGAGTGAGCCAGTGTACTTACAATATTGTAATTAAAAACACAAAGATATCATTGAAAATAGTCGCTGATACGTTTAAGAATATTTTTTGTAATGACAATGTCTACGGCCCAAAGTGACAATGAACTCGTATTTCTTTTTTTTAATGTAAGTAGATGACTGAAGTGGTTAGAACGCGTGCATCTTAACCGATGATTGCGGGTTCAAACCCAGGCAGGCACCACTGAATTTTCATGTGCTTAATTTGTGTTTATAATTCATCTCGTGCTCGGCGGTGAAGGAAAACATCGTGAGGAAACCTGCATGTATCTACTTTGAACGAAATTCTGCCACATGTGTATTCTACCAACCCGCATTGGAGCACCGTGGTGGAATATGCTCCAAACCTTCTCCTCAAGGGATAGGAGGCCTTAGCCCAGCAGTGGGAAATTTACAGACTGCTAATGATGAAAATGATAATGAGATGGACTGAAGAATGGGACACTGGTACTGTAAGAAATATCATTCCTCACATCACCAATGTACCACCACTCTTGGGAACTAGAGATGAGAGATGTTATTATTTAAGATAATATCACCTGAGAGTTTAGTCTCGATTATGTATTACTAGCTGTGCCCGCGACTTCGTGCGAGTTTGAATTTAACAAAAAAGTTATTATTGTAGCCTGTTACTCCTTATTACATCAGCTATCTGCCAGTGAAAATCTGTCACGACAAAATCTGTCCAGCTGTTCCAGAGATTAGCCGGAACAAACAGAGACACACAAAAATTGTAAAAAAATATATTTTGGTATATGTACCGTGTATACTATATATATACATTTATGCATTTAGTAAAAAGTGGTTATTTTAATATTACAAACAGACACTCCAATTATATGTATTTACAATCTATATACATATGTGATTATATATATATATATTATCACTACATAGTATAAAATAAACTCACTTCCCGCTGTCGGTCTGTCCCTGTGTACCCTTAGATTTTTAAAACTACGTAACGGATTTTCATTCAAGAGGAAGGTTTATATGTATAATACATGCATAATATCGAAGAGAAATACTGATCATTTTAGAGTTTTCTAATGTGATGTCATAAATAAACATATTTATATATATTGCAAACACTGGCTGAACCCTACTATATAGATCAAAATAATGTACTACAGTATTGTACACCTTAAAAATAACAAAACTCTACTCTACAAAAAACAGCAGCAAAATTCTACAAAAAGTCTGCGATGGTATATGCTATCTCTTAGGGATAACTTTTTACGATAAATGGTTTATTTACGAAGTGATTTTAAGCAATACAGCATTAATCCTTATCCAATTAAGTACCTTAAATACATTGTGCATTTAATATAGATTACCCTGTATTGACCCTGCACTGACAGACTGCTACTTCATAAATCATATCTAAAAAATACTTGGTAAATTTTAACATAATCTTCCTAAGACCCCGGAATGGGTTAAGAAAGCCCTGCGTTGATATATTCAACGGCTTTCGTTCGTGTCATTATTATAAACGTGATCGTAATTTTAATTTTTCGAGTGCTATTCTGTAAAAACTCACTGTACCCTGTTAGCTTGATCTTTTTGACAGATGTAAATTTTTCTGATCGACATAGTTTCGCAATGACGAACATATTATTTTCATAATTTAATGATTTTAAAAATTGTAAAAATATAAAAAAAATACATATAATACAGAAGTTCCTAAAGATTCAAGCGTTATCCGAAAATATTAAGACTTTTTCTATTATATATTATTGCATCAAGATAAAGTTTAAATAGAAACATTGAAAATAATAGACGCTCGTACAATGTTACATCGGTCGGACGGTAGGGTCGCGAATAACAGGCAGTAACCGCTACAAATATCGATTACAAAAATCCTTATTACAATAATAACTTATCATTGTTAAGTTATTGTTACGAACCGATGTCCTTTTAGTTGGGGTATTTTTGGCTAGTGGTTGGGGTCTCTTTAGCTATTATAACTATTTTTAGAAAAATAAGCAAAAAAAAATTGAATTGTAATTTAAATTACGCATTCCATCGTTCCATCGACTGTTTATATAACAGGAAATATAACATATATGTTATATTTCCTTTTTCCCATCACTAGCCCGTCTGTCAAAAAGATCAAGCTAACTTGAACAGGGTTCGTGAAACGATATTTCGACATATCCTTTAAATGTTATTATTATAATAATAATGTCGCCCAACACAGTTTGAAATTTCATAATCGTGTTCTGCGATGAATGTCGAGTTTGTTCTTACTGAATGGGCATATAGATTTAAACATTTTCGTTTTTATTTCTATTTATAAGTGCTACGTGTATCGAGTTCTTAACAATAAGCATTGTAACGTAAACGACGAAAAACCCCTACACAATGAATTATTATTAAGCTTATCTCTGTGTATATAAATTTTCTGTACTTATATGTCACTGAATCCTCATAAACGACTGGACCGATTTTGATGAAATATTTGTTTGTGTTTTTGTGATCTTACTTGATCTTTTACTTGGTGGTAGGGCTTTGTGCAAGCCCGTCTGTGGAGGTATCACCCACTCATTAGATATTCTACCGCTAAACAACAATACTCAGTATTGTTGTGTTCCGGTTTGAACGGCGAGTGAACCAGTCTAATTACAGGCACAAGGGATGTAACATCTTAGTTCCTAAGTTTGGTGGGCGGTTGGTTGGTTGGTCTATGGGCGGTGGTGACCACTTACCATCAGATGGCCCCTTTGCTAGTCCACCTACCGATACCATAAAAAAAAAACTTAACCAGCTCGGACACGGTAGGTGGTTTATTAATATAAAAATACATATACATATATATATTTATACAGACATACTAGTATAGATAGCCCAGAGCATTTTAAACTACGATTGAAGGTTAAAATCTGGGCAAATACCCCTGAATTTTCTATTGTTCATAATAATTCATCTCGTTTTAGGCGGCGAAGGAAAACGTCATGAAAAATCTGCAAAGGAGATGAAATTTTAGTTAGTCTAGATAGACTGTTAATGCTGAGAACGCGTCGAATAAAATATTGGGCGACGGTTCGCCTCTAACTACACACACTAGTAAAGTAATATGACGTTTGACGTAAAGCGAATCTGTCACGCACACCAAGATATTAAAGACGGCTTGTTAGTTCTTTTATAGTGTTATGTTATCTATAACCTATTCCAATCGAAGTAGGAAAAAAGATAAACACACCTTAGATTTACGTATTTCAATCGATTTGGTAATAACTCACCTATATTGTGCACTACTAAGAAATTATGATCAAAATATATTTATTTATAATACAACACTATTACACCTAGCTACATATTTCCACTTTAATTTTACTTCCAAAATTCCGCTAAAAGTTTCGTCGACGTTCAAAACGCAATTTTTTCGCAAATCCGTAGTGGATATCATAGATTAATCAAGCTCTCGACCAATGATATCGCGTTAATTTGCTGTCAAATGTTGTTTATTTGACTTTTTTCCTGTTATGGTTGGAATAGAGTATAAGGTGCATTCACTAATCCATATTTGTCCGTGGTGGAACAAGGAAAGGCTTACACCAGCAGAGATATTTACAAGTATTACCTGTGCTATTTATAACGTAGCAAATCAATAATCAATAAAAATGCGTGTAATCATTTTTTGCAACGGCTGTAACAAGCGAAGTGGAACTTGGAGGCCATCTTGTGTAATCGTAGCACCAAGACAAATGTCACACGAATAACGACGCGGTTTTAAAATTATCGATTTCTCCTCGGATAAACTCAATATGATTATATTGAGTAACTGCCTCGTTGACAGTAGGTACGTAACCTATTTATTGAGAACATAATTGTGGTTATATATTATAATATTATATTAGGACGTCCTCAGGCAAAGTGGAGTGTCGATTTGCGCAAGACGGCTGGCAGGAGCTGGATGCGAGTTGCCGAAGAAAGACCACAGTGGCGTGCAATTTGAGAGGCCTATGTCCAGCAGTGGACGAATATGGGCTGATGATGATGATTATACAACCATACTTACTGCCATTGTTATATCCTTTACCCACCTCATTGGTCTAATGGTTATATATAGTCGCATATCCCAAGGTTCTGGGTTCAAGCCCCAGGTCAGACCGATTGGATGTTATTGGGTTTCTCTACCGAAAAAATCTCAGTAACAACCCGGAGTCTGGAAAGTTGGAAGACACACTCCTTCCGTGCCATGGATAGTACGTGACGCCTTTGGTCCTACACCTGAAATATTTCCGTTGCTGTTCCATCGCATTAGAGCGAGGGAACTGAGAATTCATACAAGTATGTACTTAGAATGTCCCGCGTTGATTGGTTGGTCACCCTTGTGATTAGCTGTGGCCGAAATCGGTCAGGACGATATCATCCTTATATAGTTACTCGATGGTGACCGTTATCATGACTTTAATCTAGTTAGATTGCTTAGCTCCGCCATCGAATTGAGAAATGTGATAAAACTGTACTCGCTACGCATCTGTATCTGTTACCCGCTCATCAAATATTTATTTATTTATTTAAACACTTTATTGACCACCGCAAAGTAAATGGGACAAAAGGCGGACTTAATGCCTGAAGGCATTCTCTGCCAGTCAACCTTTAGGTCGAACGGAAAACCATGAAGGCGGTAATTAATAATGAATTAACAATACATAACAATGTATGTACAAATATTCTACAGCTAAACGGCAGTATTTAGCATTGTTGTGAAGTGAGCTTAGTATTGTGGTGTAACATAACTTGCTTTGATTTCATATTTTCTGTTTAATTTAGAATGTTAGATATCTGTGTCATAAATTGAGAGTTAAATTTTTCTGAATGTAATAATGTCTAATTATTATATACCAGTTTTCTCCCACGGTTTAGCTTGCGTTTAGGGGGTGGTTGTCGGGTATTATTAAAACAGTATCTTTATAAATTATTTTATGTTATTCTGATGTATAAGTTATATTATTGTGAAGTTTCATTAAAATCCATTTAGTAATTTTTGCGTGATAGAGTAACACACATCTATACATACAAAATTCGCCTTTATAATATTAGTTGAATTATGCATTTTGAAGAGTGTCTGTGTGTGAAGAAGAAGTATCTCATTTCGGTCTTCACCCGAAAAAAATACAATGAATGAAATGTGTAAAATATGGATTCCATCAATTTTCTTATGCATTAATTAATTGGTATTTATTAATATTACAATTTCATAAAAACTCATATAGAATTATTACAAATTTAATTGGTTATATTAAATGTCAGGCAACTACAAGCACGCACACATTGATCAGAGTAGTGCAGACTTCGTGTTAAACAATATGTAGAAGTTACGCGTACTTATTGTGCGTAACACGCAACATGAATTTTAAATGACTAGTGGACGTATTCAGTAGGAACAGACTCTCACTCACCGAAGAATGCGATCGTTAAATATAAAATATTGATATACAACTATGTCTTCAGTAATCAGCGTAACTAGGTTAGGTTAGTTATTGTCGTGCTGAGTTACTTTAAAACCAATTACACAGGCCGCATTATAGTAAATAAGTGTGCTAAATACAACATTCTCTAATCCCCCAGTTTAATATACAATGGAACGGCATTAACACGAGCGCAAAGAGTTCAAGTTTCAATAGGGCAAACCGATCTTAACTGAACTTCCAAACTGTGAATTTCCCCCTAAGACGTTTCGTTAATGATTTCGTCTTACTTGGCATACTGATAGTCCTGAGATAAGTGCAATAAACAAGACAAGTAGTATTTAAGTAAAGATTCGAAAAAAAAACGAAAATAACAATACTCTTCGATGGAGCGTGTCACACGAGGCGACTGTAATGGAATCGCTGATGCTACGAGCCGCAAGTTCCACGTGCGACACAGATCACGAGTCCTCATCAGCATATTCAATATTTGAATTTAACATTGTTCAGTATTATCTCAAATTGGTGTAACAGTTTAGTTTAATTAAATTAATTTTAAAACCTTTGGTTTTTCGAGTCCAAAGGCTGTAGAAAACGTAATTATGGTTAACAAAGAAGTTCTGAACAATGATTATTATTCCACTCTACCCAGCCCGGTGGGTTGTGATTTTAGTAGATTATTTTTACGTATGACAGTTTGTATGTACTCGTATGTATATTTATATTACTGAAATAACAAATTATAATTAAAATTCGGTAAATATTTAATATCGCGAGTTCTACTTTTTTTTCCTTTACGGTGTTAAGGCGCATTTACGAGTTTATCTCTCACGAAGTTGGGGTATCACCGGTGCTCATGGCTGTGTCCACAGGCGCACACTCATGGCAAGAGGGCGACACCTTCCAACTGGCTGTTCCGGATCGCACCACCAAATATATCGAACTGAATTAATTTTAAAGGTGCGTTATTATTTCTATACATCATAACTACACGACCAAGCACGACCGATATATATATTTTTTAAATTATATAATTTTGTAACCTTAAAAATTGCCATTAGCATGGAATGTGAAGCAATCTATCCCTATAGCAGGCGTAACACCGAATATAAATACTTATAAACTAGACTCACAGTTAACAGAGTTGGCATTGTGTTAATTTTCCCCAATCAACTGTGTAATTCTAAGCTTTCTAACCACAGCATGCTTGCGGTACAATCATGACATTTGCAAGGCGAGATTACCACATGAGCATATGGTTGGCTTTCTTTTTCACCGGACATTCATTGTCGATGGTTATGTTTATGGCATTTATCGGCATCTCGGAAAATTGGCAGGGCCTGCAGTGGGGCGCTGGGCTAATACTATTCAGGGCCCCACTTAAGACACACCTGAACGTAGACTTGAATTGAATGGGTTTGATTAATTGTAGGATTCGAAGGGCTGCAAACCATACGATTTGTTTAATTTAAATGATGGATTCTTTCTGATTATCGTCTATCATCATCACTTTGACTTGACTTAGCTGGGGGCCCCTTGAATCCACGGGGCGCTGGGCTGAAGCCTAAAAAGTCATACGGTAATTCCGGCCCTGAAAATTGGGCACCATTGATGGTAACTGGTGACCACTCGACATTGGCGCCGTATGAATTTTAACCACTTATTATTAGATAACCAATGCGACACCGACTTTTTGGATTGACATGTCCCTTGTACCTGTAGTTACACTGACCTATGCCTAGTTCAAACCGTTACGTAATAATACTATGTATTGTTGCTTGGCGGTATAGTATTCGATGAGTGGATGGTACCCACCCAGACGGGCTTGTACAAAGCCCTACCAAGTAGTTTTTTTTTACATTACATTAAGAGCCTGTAATTTTCCCACTGTTCGGCTAAGGCCTCCTCTCCCTTTGAGCATATTCCACCACGATGCTCCAATGCGGGTTGGTGGAATACACATGTGGCAGAATTTCGTTGAAATTAGACACACGCGGGTTTCCTCACGATGTTTTCCTTCACGGCCGAGCACGAGATGAATTATAAACACAAATAAAGCACATGAAATTCAAATTCAATTCAATTTAGCCGAGATGGCCCAGTGGTTAGAACGCGTGCATCTTAACCGATGATTTCGGGTTCGAACCCAGGCAAGCACCACCAAGTAGTTGTACGATAATAAATATTTAGCAATAATTATCTTAAACAATACAAAAGTACCAAAGCGTCTCGTCGACGGTTAATTTTCAAATCGCATATAATATCATAATAGCGCTGATTACATTAAAAAGTATCGTTGAACTTGTTGTGATATTTTGTTTTGACAGAAAAGAAGATTATGATGTCTGTTTGGTGACGTTTAAAATGACTCGCCGGTAAAATTAAATGCTGAACTATAAGATATTATAAATTATATTGTATTTATAATTAACAATGTAAGTTACAGTTTATTATTAATATTTTAACAATAATAATTGTATCTTGATATATTACTAGGGAGTCGATTGTTTGTTGATGGTAAGTGCCAGTACTCTACAAAATCTCAATTAGTTGCGGATTTGGGAGCGTCTAAGGAGACTCCAGCAGATTCCATTTACCTTGGTAGGTTTGTAAAAGCTCATCTGGGTAGTTCCCATTATATTTTTACAATTAAATGATCATTCTAATGAGCTTTATAACAATTTTTTTAAATTAATTAAAACAGAATTTAATGCCATATTTACTTCCAAGACAGTCAATTCTAGGAATTTTATTAAATTTAATGATTGGGCGACTGTCGGAATTCACAAGAGTAGGCAGAGGTTGTATGAACTTTATAGTGAAAGATCATACAACCGGTCTTTTTCATTTATCAGTTATGTTAGTGCCTACTCTAAACTATTCAAACGTGTATGTCATACAGGTAAATCATTGCATATAAAAAAAAAAATATTGACGCACCTGATATAATTAAAATGACATGGAAAATTATTAATTGCGAAACTGGAAGAGTCAAAAATAACATCTCCGACTTTAGCTTATCTATTGATAACAATTTATTTTCCTCAGATCGGGATGTTGCAACTGTTTTTGAAAAATGTTTTGCTGACATTCCATTTTCGACTACTAACTCATTAAATTCCTCTCCTACCGTTGCTGAATCATTATTAAAAAACAATGTGGAAGAATGTAATATTAGTTTTAAATTTAATACAGTAAGTGTAAATGATGTAATAAGTTCCTTCAGATCACTAGATATTAAGAAAACGGCCGATCTGTGGGGATCTCTGTTAAGGTAGTCAATTCAATAATTGATGTAATCGCACCCGCAGTGGCGTGTTTCTTGACCTCATGAAACGTAGTAGAGTATTACCAATATTTAAGTCAGGTAGTACATCAGACCCCAACAACTATAGGCCCATCTCTGTACTACCAACTCTTAGCAAGATCTTTGAAAAGTTAGTTCTAAATCAAATGGTAGTACATTTTAACAATAACAAGTTGCTACACAAGAAACATTTTGGATTTACACGGGGTCGCTCGACAACTGACGCTGGTGTTGAGCTCGTTAAAAATATTTACAAGGCCTGGGAGGAATCACAGGATGCCTTAGGGATATTTTGTGATTTATCTAAGGCCTTTGATTGTGTGCAACACGAAACTTTGGTCAGGAAGCTACGTCATTATGGAATTAGGGATACTGCACTCAGTCTTCCGATTTCGTATCTGAGCAATCGGATTCAGAGGGTTGATGCAAATGGAAAGAGATCTCCCGGGTCTCCAGTTACTGTGGGCAGCATCAATTCTTAGATCATTTCTCTTCCTTGTTTGTATAAAGGACTTGCCACATCTCCTAGGTGATAAACTCGAGATAGTATTGTTTGCTGATGATACTTCTTTAATTTTTAAAATAAAAAGACGTCTTTCAATATATGACGATGTGAACAATGCTCTCTCTGAAATAGTAAATTGGTTTAGTGTTAATAATTTAATGTTAAATAGTAAAAAGACAAAATGTATTAAATTCACTACTCCCAAAGTAAGATGTGTCAAAACAAGTGTACTTTTAAACGAGGAAGCATTAGATGTTTTAGAATCAACAGAGTTCCTTGGTATGACAATAGACTCTAAGCTTCAATGGGGCCCCCATATAAATAAATTGGCGAATAGACTCAGCTCTGCAGCCTATGCGGTAAAAAAAATTAGACTTTTAACTGATGTGGATACGGCTCGCCTTGTGTACTTCAGTTATTTCCACAGTATAATGTCGTATGGCATCCTACTCTGGGGTAATGCAGCTGACATTAATAATATTTTTGTACTGCAGAAGAGGGCTATTCGTGCAATTTATAACCTGGGCCCACAAGATTCGTTAAGAGGTAAATTTAAAGAAATTAAAATAATGACTATCGCCTCTCAATTTGTTTTTGATAATGTTATGTATGTACGCAAAAACATAAATGATTTTCCCAGAAATTGTGACGTACATTCTATTAACACTAGGAACAAAAATATACTTGTTATTCCAAGTACCCGATTACACAGGGTTAGTAACTCTTTTTTGGGGCAATGTATACGTTTTTACAACAGGATCCCAGAAAACGTTCAAAATTATTCAATTATAAAATTCAAAAGAATCGTTAAAGAGCGTTTGTGTGCTAAAGGATATTACAACACTAATGATTTTTTAGTTGACTGCACACCTTGGGAATGAAATGATCGCCTCCAGGCTGTTTCAAATAACTAAAATATAATTATCATTGTACATGCAAAATGGAAAAAAAATATATATCCCGCTGAGTTTCTTTCGCCGGTTCTTCTCAGGTCCGACGTGCTAAATTCCGAACCGGTGGTACTTTTTTGACTATCAATAAGCAAGTGTAAACACTTCTATATTGAATAAAAAATTTTGACTTTGACTTTGATATTTTACCGCCAAACAACATTATATTAGGATTTTTTATGTTCCGGTTTGAACGGCAAGTGCACCAGTGTAACTACAGGCACAAAGGACATAACATCTTAGCTCCCAAGCTTGGTGGAACATTGGTGTGTTTGTAGGAATGGTTATTATTTCTTACAGCGCCATTGTTTATGTGCGGTGGTGTCCACTTACCATCAGGTCAGGTATGACCATAGTTATCATAATATTCCAAAAAAAGAAAACTTGTTTTTATAACTAACACGTATTATCCTCAGGACAATAGATCTTGAAGAGAATTATTCACTCTGCTACCGACCCGACTTATGTTTTACCGTACTTCGATTACTTAAAATGAAAGTGAGTATCGATTTGTCTTTTAATCTATCAAAGTATTAATGAGGAGACGTTTCTTGTGTAATGGCTTACTGAAAAAACAACTCAACCAATATAAAAAAACCGGCCAAGTACTAGTCGGACTCGCCCACAAAGGGTTCCGTACCTATAAAATCGGCACAAAAATCACGTCTTTTGGATCTCCTATATACCCTCTTAAATTTTTGTTTTATTTTATTTTAATTATTAAATTTTCAAATGGAATATGTAACTAAATTTTCTATGAATATTTCAATGGTCTACCTGTTGCCGTTATCAATATTGGCAATCACCAGAATAAAATAACTTCTGTTGAATGAGAGTCCTTTTAAATATACTTATTTTATTCTGTATATCAGTATTTGCTGTTATAGCGGCAACCTGTAAATAATTCAACTTCGTAACTATCACGGTTCATAAGATACGGCCCGGTGACAGACGGACAGACAGACGAACGGACAGTCTTACATAAGCAGTAATAGGGTCCCGTTTCCTCATGATGTTTTTCCTACATCGTCAAGCATGAGATGCATTACAAATACAAATTCTGCGGTGCTAGCCTAGATTTGAACCCAAGATGCACAATCTCGGTTTATATATATTATATATTATTAATAACTAATTAAAAATCGTAAAATCTGGCAGGTAATTTTATAAAATCGCTGGTGACATGGAGGGAGACGGTGAAAGCGTGGTAGCAGTGGTGCGCGGCTCGGCCCTGACTGTCAGCCTTCTGACCGACCACAGAACGCCCACGAAATGTATAGAATCAAGTAAGAATCATATTTGACTGTCTGTGTCCGTGTACATTCACAAAGATCATATCTATGTTTACAATAACACAGCATTTGATTGAATCAGTGACCTTTATTACGTGAACAAGCGAAGCTAAACTTGGCTCCGATTTTTTTTGTTTTATAATTGGCAGTCCCCGTAATTCGGAAAGTTTATTAAGCAATTGGTCTTGAACTAATACTCTTTCGGGTCACAGTGATAGATTTTAATCCTGCAAACTTAGGTTTCCTTACGATGTTTTTCTTCACGGCCGAACACGAGATGAATTATAAACAAAAATTAACCACATTGGGGCTGTATGGTAGAGTAGACTTCAAACTGTCTCTTCAAAAAGAGGAGAGGATTTAGCCCTGGAAATGTCATTTGACAGTGACATTTATTGTTGCAGATTGGAAATCGACAAGAGTTTCCCATTCGAGTGCCGAAACGAACACGGAGAGAAATTTCGGAAATGTCCACGTGCCGATATATGACGTCAGATACGCGAGCAGTTTCGGGGTATGACTTTTTATTTACATATTTATCATAATAAAACTTAACCGTTAGTAAGGCAGAAGCTCGCTTGAATGTATACTTCAAATTCTTAATTTATTGTACCGCCCCAGATGAGTAGCTTAGCATCTCCAATGACGTTTCAAGTCAACGATTGGGAGTATCAGGATTACTACAAGGTAATAATTGAATTATTTTCTGCCAATTGCATATCAAGTCGTGAGCTCAGTTTTTTTTAATTAAAAAAAGGTAGCAGTGGCGTAACTCTTTCCGCCACCTCTTTAACTTATATTGTGTTTCAAAGTTATAGATAGGAAAAAAATGATTTTGTGAGCAGGTTTTCTAGCTTCAGGAGCCCACTCTTGTCAAAGCTTAGGTAAGAGGGCTTCCTGAGCTCCGGGGCCCTGGTGCACTGCACCACCTGGCCCTACGATAGCTACGCCACTGAAAGGTAGGTAGGTAGGTAGGTAGTTTGTCACCACTACCCATAGACGTTGACCCTGTAAGAGATACTATCACGTTATATTAACCAGCTTACATCACCAAGGCGCCTCGTAACTTATGAACTGAGATATCATATCCTTTGTGCAATCATTCGCTAATCGTACTAACTGAAACACAACAATAATTGCTACTTAGCGATAAAATATATGAGAGCATTTTTGAAGCCGATCTGAGTAGGATAGCTTCAACAGAGCCCTATAACCAAGACCTGTATAATGGAAGGAGCTGATACGAGGGATTTGTCTAATGGGTACTCTAGTAACGATTATTTCTTAGTTCGCAGATTACCGATCACCTTTTGCTGCGTTTCCTCAACATATTAGTGAGTGTATAAATATATTGTTTATCTGTGCTTGTATATAAGGGTTTGGTTTTTGGATGTTTTGTACGATTTGTAAAATCTCTTCACATTAAAAAGCCTTTGAAATGGAAAGGTCATTTAATATCAGAAAACGTTTATTTTCCAAGGGTTGAAGTATCGTTTCAGCAAGTTATTTATAAATTAACACTTCGGACCAGAGAAGAATCGGCAAAAGAAATAGCGGGATTTTTTTAAAATGTCATTTTTTACAATGATTATACATACAGTAATTCCACATGGATTCGATTGACATTGCAAATAAAAAGTGTATTTGAAATGTTGGTAAATAGTTAACTATTGAGTGTCTTGCCGGTTTTCTCGTGAAGATCTACATTCCGTTCCGTAATAGGTTTAACTTTGTACGGTTTGTAAAATGAGAATTGTAAAATATATATATTTAGAATTTGTTAAACCCTGCTTAGCAGGTAATAATATGTTGCATATAGATGTAAGGAGAGCTTTCCAAGTCTCTACATTTTTTTAACGGAACTTACTAGAAAGTTCATTTTTCTAATTGCTTGCTATATAAATTCAACAGATAATCGTAACTTAATATTTATAATCGGTGACTTCTCATCCATCTTCTTCAAGGTCCCATGTTCAAGGGTCCGGACCTCTTCACGCAGTCACTCAGGAAGTATCCCACCGACGGCTCGTCTGCGGAATTCATTCAAAGGATAATTGATTATACGAGATCTAGGAAATGTAAATATTCGTATTTTTTTCTTGGAAATTAAACAGTACCGCGTAAGTAATAACGGAAAATAATCGTGTTGCTATGAATAGAAAAATCATTTAAAAAAATAACATCTTGTTTACTCGTGACTGCAAGAGATCTTTGCTGGGCAAAGATATCTCGTCACGAGGTGGGAGTTTGAAGTTTATCCCACCGCACGGCTCCGATATGAGATCGTGGAGATACAAGTGATGGATGCAGGTTTCTTCACGATTTCTTGCATCACCACCGAACTAAATTAATTATAAAAATAATTACTAAGCTATTACAACTGGTAGCAAACATTATTTCTATTGCTTATATTTAAAGAATACGGTACAAAATCTGGTGCTATCAAGTTATTACACACTTGGGGATTATAGCTGGGCATCCTTGAAATAGGTTCTTTTAATCTAGTTAGGATGACCAGATTATTCTTTAAATTGTCTTTGTTAAGTTTAATTAGGAACTTATTATTGCGTGAGTTGTTTCTTGTCTAGAAAAGCTAAATATATAAACCCTTACGTGAAAAAAGCACAAAAGTTATAGAGGTTTTTCGAGGGGTTTATGCGAGACTATGCAGCTCGTTTCAGAGAAGGTTATATCCCTCTCTCTATAATTTATTAGATTTTTCCT
Source organism: Vanessa tameamea (assembly GCF_037043105.1). NCBI lineage: Eukaryota > Metazoa > Arthropoda > Insecta > Lepidoptera > Nymphalidae > Vanessa > Vanessa tameamea. The sequence goes on from NC_087336.1 coordinate 6,504,766, forward strand.
GTCGATAGCTTAATTGCTATAATATTTTAGCTGCAAAGAAACATTATCCAAAATGTCTTCGAAGTCTGTTAAGGAAAACAATAAGTCAAACGCAAGCTGCGAATAATTACAAGTGTTCCAACGAAAATAACGAAAGAAAAAGGCGTCCTATACTAGACAAAGATTTAAGGTTAGTTATTAAATAACCACAACAAAGAACTTTTGAGTATTTTCATGATGTATTTGAACTGCCAGACTATTGACTAACAAGGTTACAGGAAAGAGACGTGCTGGGGATATTCAGGGTGAGCGAATAGTGTACATCAGCATTTGTCCACAGATCTCCTCACGTATTTTTTTTTTAAATATATAATATCTAGGTAAGCTGATGGTGAATTCGTAAGCTACTTTAAGCCTTACATCACCAACCATCAACCTTGGGTGCTAAGATGTTATACCCCTTGTGCCTGTAGTTACACTGATTCACCCACCCTTCACACTGTAACATAACAATACTAAGTATTTCTATTTGGTGGTAGAGTAACTGATGAGTGAGTGGTACCTGCCCAGACGGGTTTACACAAGGTTCTACCGCACGCTAAATTTCATACTGACTGCCCAAAAATCTCTCAATAACGGATAAGCACCAATAATTTGCAAATCTATACTCTGCGGTGAACGAAAACATCACGAGAAAACTTGAATATGTGCGATGAAAATGAGCCACACGTGTTTCCACAGACAAGCATTTGCAGGCCGTAACGTTACTTTTACACCGATAACTAATTCGATTTAATAATATTGATTTCAGCCAAAACGAACTCGTTAATTACACATATGATTACTTGAAGAACTCGTCCGGCGTGCCGCGGGACGCGGACGTCAGATACTTGACTGAGATGAAGAGAGCCATACAAGGAAAGTTGAGATGCATGGTTGACGATGAACCAATGGTAAGACTTTGTCATAGTGTAAGGAATATGTCAAACGAATTAATAACTAGTAATTGTTTACGGGAACATCTTAATGTCTATGATTAGGTCTATATAATTTGACATTACGCCAAAAGGTCATAATGAGTAGGATCTGTGCCTGATACTTCTATACTAAATAATACGTATGTGTATTGAGAGATGTACAAAACTAAAGATTCATTTTAATAATATCTCATAGATATGTTATTCGAGATTTGCGATCGCCTCCCATAAGAAGTTATCACTTCAAAACTTTCAAGATATTATATATATTATTGACTTCAATAGCAGGGTTTTATTTGGCATTATGTATAATCACAGAAAAAATTATTGATAATCTTAAAATGCAATTAGCTACTCTTAAAGTAAAACATCAAGCAAAATATAAATGTAAAAAAAATAATTATCGATTGTGGTTACGAATAGATTTTTAATTCGGTTATTCGGTAGTTTCGGTTGCGGTTCATAATTATGGCAAAAAACAAGTAATAATTTATGATGTAAAATTACAACATTCCAGATATGTCCGCGGATACGAAGTCGCTACAGCTACCACCGACGACACTACCACGATAAAAATGTAAACAAACAATCAATTATTTATAATAAGTATATTTTTTAATTCAAGACGCCCCAAGCATATTTAAATTGTGACTATTTAACTGGTTTTAACTGGTTAAGATATTCGCTGAGACAGCTGAATATTTTAACAGATAAAATTATTTCAATTAAAGCCTACTTTGATAATCCTCCACCTCATCACTGATATAAACCATCTTTGGAACAAAATTAAAATCAAAATATACTTTATTCGAGTGGGCTGTTTAAAGCACTTTTGAATCGTCATTTTACGAACTATATTAAGTGAAGCTACCACTATGATGATATGTCCTTTGTGCCTGTAGTTACTGAGACAAGCCGGAACACAACAATACTATTATACGTGTTATCTAAATCTGGGAATCGAATTGTAAAGAAGGGAAAATTAGAGCATACATCTCTGCTCAGGCATATTAATTTTAATTAAAAAAGATTTTTTTCTCGTAAACGTATCTAAGTTGCGATCTTTTGTCATTCACATATAGATTAGTTTATAAATATTATTGTAGCAAACTTAAAAGCATCAAATCACCGAATAAATAATATCTTCATATTCAACATCAATACATTTCACAATAATTCCTTGTGAAATAAAAAATAAAAACTTCTTGCAGGAATTTAATAATCAAGAAGAAAAAATGGAAGAAACGAAAAGGAACGCGGCCTCTGATGCCACGTCAACTAACTCGCCAAGCTTAGAAAACGATGCAATGTCTAATGTATGATATACTTATATTTATGTATCTTTAACTACATATATCACCTGATAGTAACTTGTTAACGCTGCAGACTCTCTACTGTTGTTTTTGGAACGAAGTTCTTTTACGCGACTTATTGTAGAGTGTCCTGTCAAGCTAGACTATTTTTTGTTATTTTATTAATTTACACGAGATTTTAAATAAATAAATTATTGTTATTTAATTACTCTCAAACATTGTTAGTCTATTTCATTGTGTCTGTTTTATAAATAATAATAATAAATCCTTTATTGCTGTTCTTGTTTATACAAATAAATTATAAAACAAATTTTTCACTTTTGACTTAAACTTTGATGTAAAATATCGGTTCACGGTCGTTGGTCTCCTACAGCTTGTCTTCCTACAAAGGCCTCCTCTGAAGATTTCCATTCATACCTGTCTTTTGCTTTGGGAGTCATATAGGTTTATATTATATAGCAAAAGCAAATTCGTTTCAACCGTGTGTTTATATTTTCTAAACCCATGTGTGCTTCTACGTCTTGGGTTACATTGTATTCTTAACATTCATTCATTCATAAAACACCAACTTTCTCTAGTACATAGGCGACTGATACGATTAAATAATAAATACAACAACTAAACTATGTTCTGCTTGGCATTTATAAATCCCGGCCATTGCCAGGGTCTCCCTTCTGACTAGTCAACTCCAATTCGCGCGGTCTTTAGCATCATCCATGTCCAAGTACACAGATCAACTATGTCCTATAGAACTAATAAGTTACGACTCGTGTAACTACATTGATTGATTCATTTGAAAACTGGGACACGTGAAAATAAAGCACTAAAATGTGGCTGCAGATATTAGCTCGTTTATATCTGGAAAATAAACTAAAAGTATCACACACATAGATAGACATTGATACAGAAATACACTTATCTTGGATAGGCATTAATGAACTGATAATTAATAATTTGTTATTCAGTAATCGTATTTCGTTATATTTTTAGATTGCAAGCTGTGGGACAACATGTAAGCCCTGCCAACCATCATGTGATTGGGATGACCGTGAATCTGAAGAATTTTTTCACAAATCTCAGGATACCGAAATAAAAACTTTTGTAAGTGAAATCAATGGCTGGTTAAATAATATACCTGTTAAAGAAAACTTTAGCAGACACGAAAGAATAAGGCGAGAAGAATTAACCAAAGATTTGGCTAAAACGTTAAAAAGTCTACATAAAGATATAAATTTTCCCATTCTGGCTAAGAAAGAAATAACAAAATACCTTGACATGTTGCCCATGTGGCGCCCTGGTGATTCGGAATTTGAAGTTGTTTTAGAAGAACAAATAGTTGACGACTTAATAAAAAGGTTAACAAATTTAGCTGAAGAGGACTTCAAAATGGCTATTTCCGAGGAAGTTAAAAGTCTGCCGTTTGATACTGAAATATTAAAGGAGAATATTATTAGAGAAACAATAGACACATTCGTTGATAAATTGACAGCAGTTGCTTTAAATAGACCTGAAGGTGACGAGGAATACAAGGAAAACTTAAAATCAGGAATCATTAATATAATTAAAGATTTACCATTACAAACAGATGAACAAAACGATCAACAAATACTTAGGTTGGCTGAGAAAGCTGTAGAACGTTTACATCACAATAATATATTCAAAGTGGACAGTAAGCAAAAAAATATTGAGAATATAAAGAAAACACTTTTCGATTGGTGCACAGAAGTACCTGAACTATCCAATCACAGTGCAACAGATTACGCTGATCTAGTTCAGTCATTCGCCGATAAATTTCATGCATACGAGGCATGTGATATACAAGATGATAATTTCGTCAGAGAACTACGAGAGGATTTAGAAAATTGGTTAGACAACATGGCGACAAGGCTGAATACAAACTTTAACTCTGAAACAAAATATAAACTTAGTAATAAGTTAATAGAGAGGCTGTTGGGTGCATCAGTTATAGAACATGTTATGAAATGGTTTAATAATATACCTGACCTTTCAATAGGAAACAGTATTGAACTAAACAGGGCTCTCAAAAATGTAGCTTTTCAATTAAAAGAAATTTTAGTTCGCAAAGATGACCTTGAAAATATGCGATCCGATATGAAAGATATTATATCGAAATGGTTGAAACATATATTGCAAGCAAAGGATATACAATTAGATTCGAAAGCTCAAGATAATTTTGTAAATGATCTGATAGTAACGTTAACTGACGTGCCTACTCGGAAAAAAGAACAACTTCAAAGCGACGTAGTTACTTGGCTAAAAGAAATTCCTAGTATAAAACCTTACGATAATTTAGAAACAAACAATTTCGTTAAAGACTTTGTTGTGAGATTAATGGAAATTCAAACGGCAAACAATAAAGAGGGAATCGAACCTGATATTGAAGATGAAATTAATACCTTTGTAGAACAGTTAAATAAACATAATGATACAAATATTACAACAGATTATATTGACGAACTGAAATCAACAGTTTTAACAAGAGTTAAGACTTTACCAAAGCATAAAAAATGTTGCAAGCAATTTTTGATTGAAGAAATTTCAAATATCGTAGAATCGTGCGCTATGCTGTCAAAAGAACGAAAGGAAATTCTTAAAAATAAAATATTGAGTGCGATTTTAAAAAATATCACTGATACTCATATACATTGGGATAATTTTTTTGCAATACTTGTAAATATGGTAACACAAGAAACGCAGATAAATAAAAACGACATCGAAACAATAGTAAACAGAATAACTGAAAAAATTAATGATTTATTATTTAATGAGACGGAACAAAAAATATGTGATAGAACTTATACGTCTTGCAAAATATGTAATAATAGCTCAAAGATACAAAAGAATAATAAAACGTATCTAGACACAAGTAAAACACAAGAATTTAACTCACAAAATTATAATGACTCGACTAGTCATAATGGCAATCTTTCTATTTTAAAAAATATTGATTTAGCATCACAAAACTTTGATCAGAAAATAGAAAAACGGAAAACTGTAAACATATCCCAACCTAATAATATAATTGGCCCCAAAAATACGTTTAAAACAGACTATACGATAGGTAAAGCGAATGAACAATCATTTTTAGATAATGATTTCTCGACTTCGACTCCAGTGAATTCTACTCTTAAGCATCCCTCGATGAAATTTGGTGGCCTCTCAGCTGCCATCAGTAACAGCTTTGTAAATAAAAGTAACTTAATTGCAGGGGAAGCTTCAGAAAGTTCGCAATTTTTGAACGAACTTAAAAATATAATCCGAAATTGGTTAAGCCATTTCGATAAGACCATAAACGAGAGTGAAAAAGAATTTTTTATAGAGGGTATAGCTTCTGATATAATTAATAGGCAAAAATACTTAAAATTGTCTAGTACGTGCATATGCGAGAAAGATGAATTGGAACATCTTAAATACCAAATATTTAAAAGACTTCATAGCATTGTTGATGATAAATTATTGCATGACATAATATTAAATGTAAGCTGTTTATATCGAATAATATCACTACAATTACCGAAATTCGAACATCTGTCGCCCAAATTCAAACAACATGAAACAACTGTTATTCGGATGGTATCTATAAACTCTGATATCATTCCTCAAAAAATTGTAAAATGGTGTAAACAGTTTTTACCATCATGCACATTAAATAACCAACATCATAAAGACATGATTGAGATGCTGGCACGAAACTTAGAGATGCTTAAAATTAATGATAATTACGATAGCGTTCATATTAAAAAAGAAATATTTAAATGGCTACCAAGTATCCTAAATAATATTGACTGCAAAAAATTAAACGATTTAACTGAAAGCTTAACAATGTATTTAAATGATTCTTGTGCACCAGAAACGTATATACCGTTACAAGATACTAGTGAATTTGTTTTTGAAAATTTGTCAGGTGCTATCGTAGATTGGCTTAGAACAACGCAGTATAGAAACAAACTTCAATATAAAATGCAACATTATCTTGCATCGATACTAGCTTATGATATAAAACAAGTATTAGCCAACTGTTCTTGCTCATTTGGTGACAATTTAAATAAATTATTAATACAAGAAATAATTAAAAATTTGAAGAATGTTACTGATGACCTTGAAGATTCCACATTATGTCATTATGCGTGTAATCTTTTGAAGTATTTAAATGATTTAAAATTGTTTCATGACATATCAGATAGGAAACCTGCTAATGGAACTTACAATGCTTGCCGAAAATGTAAAGTTGACTTAACTGGGTATAAATATGAAATTAAAGAAGCCGTCACTGACTGGCTTGATAACTTACCTTTACAAGGATGTAAAACAATTCGAGATATCCGAGATGTAGCTCACAATTTTGTTGAGAGTATAGTAGAATATTCTGAATTAAATATTATAAGCCATGAAAATCTATTGAGAGAGCATATTATACGATTTTTAAGCAAAATCCCCTTACAATTTAACGAACAGGGTTACAGCGGAATCGAAGATCAGGCGACAGCTTTAACAACAATGTTAAAAGATATTTACGTTCAAATGAAACTTACAACCGCTGAAAGAACAAAACAACCAAAAGTGCAAGAAGCACAGGACGTTATATATAAGCAGTTGTTACATGACACTGTTAGTAAGACATTTTTCGAAAAATTTACGACTGAAGAACAATTTTCTCTTAATTTACTCAAAGAGAAACTTGCTTACGCTTTTATTGACTTATATTCTTTATCAGATGATGTGGAAGTGCGTATTAAAATCAAAAATAATTTGTGTAAAGAAATCAACAAATTCTGTAATGATTATGTGAAATGTAAATGCGCTTTACATCTTCATGGTGACGAGATCCAAGAAAATTTACACAGGGTATTATTAAATGTAGCATATCCAATAATTGAATCAAATTTAGACATCAATCGAGACAAAATAAGTGAAGAAATACGTAAATGGATAAAAGGTAAACCTGTATGCGATGTTATGGTCTCCATTTTGGCGAACCGTATTTATCCCATACTTAATAAACCAGAATTAAATAAGACTAACATAGATGAAATAAAACACGAAATAATAAAATGGTTACAAAGTTTACAATTGAAATCAGATGAAGTTTTAAGCTTAGAAGAATCTACTAATGGCTTGATAGAAAACTTAAAAGTACTTGCAAAATTTAAAAACATTTTAGCCAAAGAATGGTTCGAAAATAATTCACATATATCGATGGAAGACACTCAACACATTCAAATATCATCAAATATCTTAAGAACTGACGAAATCGATCGTTTAAAAAGAATTAGAGCTAGATCAAACAAACAAACATGTAAAAATGCAACTTTAACTACGTGTACAGATATTGGAAGTCAAACAGGTATTAATTATAGAATAACACGAAACGTTGAAACAAATACAACCGCTATACGTGAAAGTTCTATTAATAAGGAAATTTCGCCTCATGTTATTATTAAAGAATATCTTTGGGACTCAACGATATCTAAACCAAGTTGTCAAACGCTCGCATCGCCTCCGATTTCTCATGAACGTAAAACAATAGTAAGAACAACTGAATCGCAAACTGACTCGTATTCAAAGTACGAAATGAAATCACAGGGACCATCTATATCACGGAGCAAATATTTATTTAAACTTAGAAGTGATGAAGTCTCTCGAACAGCAAATTCTCAAACACGAATCATAAATGAATGTCCACGACAAAGACGTCCTTTACTTAAATCACAACATTGTCAAGCATCAAATACTATTTTATTAGAAACACCAAATTGCCAACAGAAGCCGTTCTGTAGAGCCAGAGGAAATATTGACTGTCAGCCTCATAGGAAAACGCTTGAAAGTGATGATATTCATAATTTAGAATACGAAGACGAATGTCTATCCGTTTCAAGGCAGCCTAAAACAGGTGAACGGAGATGTTATGTATCCCCGGAATGTATCAACGTAAGAAAAACTAAACCAGATAATAGTTGCTGCGTTGGGAAAAAGAATTTAAATACCAAATTTAGAAATAGACCCTACCCCGGCTGCCGGTACAAAGCCACTAGTAACAATTTAAAGCACTGTTCGAAATGTTTTGGAGGTCAATGTCCTCATCCAAGCTACTTTTTCTTTAAAAGAGATTTGTAAAGATTTTTACTATATTTGTGGTAATTGTCCATATTAAAGTGTTTTGTTGATCGTGTGACTTTTTGTTACATACAAGAACATGAAATTCATGCTTGTCTCGACAACGGTCTTAATTTTTTTTATGGTACAGGTTGGCCGACGATATATGATGCCATATATCGTCGATAATGAGCCACCTGATGGTAAGTGGTCACCACCGCCCATAGACAATGGCGCTGTAAGAAATATTAACCATTCCTTACATTGCCAATGCGCCACCAACCATGGAAACCCATCCAATTTTGAAGCTTCTGTTGGGAATGGATATGGAGGATTGATCCTATCCCAAGGTATAGTCCAACAAATAACAACAAACATTACATCTGTTCTTCAATGCGTTATTGACGCTTAAATTTTACGGGGTCACGTGAAACTAATGAACTTATGGAGGTGAGACTGACCAGTATAAAATGTTTTTTTAACCTACAAGAATGTCAGCAACTTTGCTACTCGTATAGGTAACTTGTATTATAATTGTGAGGTCGTTAATAAAATACTTTCAAACCTAACAACGGATGACTTTGGCCACGGTATCAATAGGAATTACAACTAAATTGAAATTGAATAAGCTATTAAAACAAAAGTATAAATCAATAGAAATCATAGTTGGAACAATTTATTACAGAAATATGTTTCATAACATAAAGTAGGGATAAGGGTAAAATATCGGTAGACACGAAGGCAGGCGATCGAAATCTTCACAAGGATAGTTTTGCATTTTTTGTCTATGTTTCAGGTATCGCTCAATACAGTTGCAAGGAATTTTATCTTCTTCGTTAGAATTATAAGTAAATCTTTGAGCATCTTTTTCTAGGTTTGGTACTCTTCTGTCATTCGGAACTTGGGCAGTATTAGAATTTTTTGCATGTCGAAAAAGTGATTTCATCATTTTACTATCAACAGTATCAGGTTCGGTCGCAACATTTTTTGTTTTATAGTCGGTTTGGGACACTTTTGAAGATTTAAGGAGAAATTGATCTTTTTCGTCATTAGTAGTTTGATTTTTCATTTCTTCTGTGGAAATATCTCTTGGGTAAGATATATAGCCATTTCTCTGTCGATAAGGACTTGTACCATTCAAGCTTCGAGATGTTGTCGGATAATTATTTTTGTACATATTCTCGTGGTTATCTTCATTTACTCCAGGGTCAGCATTAGGATCTTTGCCATATGACCTATCATCTTGTCTTATGGCTTGGATTTCATGTGGAATAACATTATGTGATTCTTGATAAGATTTTGAAGTACTGGCTGGTACGTTTCCGTCCATTGCTTCGATATGAGTCTCATTAGATAATTGTAGTTTTCTATTCTCCTGTATTGTGGGAGGGATATATGAAGAATCAATGTATGGAGGCAGTGTATGCATAGTTTTGTTTTCTGTTTGTGTACCAACATCGGGTACAGTTTTTTGTAGAGTATGCCACTGTTCATTAGACGTTTCTTTGAATGACGAACTTGAGGGTCTTTCTTCTTCAAATAATCTATAACTTGGCGGTTCTTTGATGACAACTCTTGGTGATTTTGGTAGCTTTGTAAAACTAGAGCAGCAAGGACTCTGATTTTTATCATATTTTGTTTTATTTTTTAATCTATTTAACAGTTCATCTACCATGAAGTTTATGTTTAAACTTTCTCCTTCTTCCAATGGTGCTTTTTCGAGAAATCTTGACACTTCATTTCTTAATTCTATTTCAGAGGAATCCATGTCATTGTTATTCTCGATTTCTTTTATCTTTTTAGCTAAATTATCTCTCTGTTTCCTTCTTTGATATTGTTCAGTGTAATCGTTATTTGAAACAATTGGCAAATCACCATACCATTGTTCTATTTCAATACCTAAGAGAACGTCGTCAGCCTCTTGTGTTATTGTTTTTTCACTCGGAAGAGGAACTTTATTTAAAAGATTCATTATATCATTTTCATAACTATCTAAATCAATGTCCTTTAATTCTTTGGCATGATTTTTCACTAAGTCATTAACAAAATCTTTAACTTCATTTATCAATTTTTTTCTATAAACGGTCGATATCACTTTGTCCTCATTTTTGAATTTTGTTAATAGAAGATAGCTTTCAACTAATTTTGTTATTTGCATATGCTCATGCAATTCTGTGGGATTTCCGTCTCGATGATCAGTTATGCCTCGTTTTCGTAAATTAGTTACAACATTTTGAATTAATTTATTCTTATATGATGCTTCTTCGTTTTCTTTTATTTGATTATTCGTGGAAATAGTTTTTTCAATAAGTTTTACCTTTAGCAAATGTCTTTTTGATTTTAAATCTGAAGACTGAGGTAAGCAATCCAATAAATCATCTATAGCATCATCAAGGAGATCTTCATACAGAAATTGATTGTAGTACGTGGAAGGATCACAATTTAGTTTGGATATTACTTTCCATAAGCCATTATATATGCCTAATCTCGCTTTCTCCAATATAACCTCTTCCTTTTGATTGGTTGCTGCCATTGGTATTTCTTGGACCCAATCCTTAATGAATTGATCGTACTCTGCCTCAAGTTGGTCGTTATTTTTAATATCAAGAGTTGAACTCAAAACTTTATTTTGATTCGGGCAGCTCCGTTCACAAGTAGTATTTTTTAAATTGTGAGAGCACTGGGGCTTAGATTTAACTTCGTTATTTTTATTTGTTTTTTGTTCAGTGTTGTTTAATGCTATATTAATTATTTGTGCATTGCCTTGTTTTTTATAATACGGTGCATAAGTGCTGCCAATTTTTGATTTTATTTTTGAGAAATCTTCATAATTTTGATTACTTTTAGAATCCCACAGTACATTATCACAGCGCAAAGCATTTTGATCAATATTACAAGTTGTGGCTATAGAAACTATATTTTTTGGTGGAACTATGTTTAATTCTACAGATTTGTCGGGTATAATTTTAGTATCATTTAATTGTTTAGAAAATATATAATCGTCTTGTAGTCTAGATATCATAGGAACAGGAATGTTCTTAATTCGTTTAATTAAATCAGGTACATGCTCTACAGCTTCTAAACTATCTTGAACTGTGAGCTTTTTAATCCATTTGAAAACTTGATACTTAAATAGCTCAAGTTCAGCTTCATCAGAAACTTTGTGATATGGATTAAGTTCTAGGTATTTACGCCTTTCAACTATTTCTTCAGCTAGCTCGTTTATTAAAGCTTGTCTCGACTCTTTATCTTGAGTTTGAGGTGTTTCTAAGTCACTTACCCATTCATTTATATGTTGACATATCTTATTTGTAAAATGTTTTAAATTTGTATCAATATCGTCGTTAGGACTATTCGTTATCGTAAGATCAGGGACTGTGGCAACTGATCTTTTGCTACATACATTTGGTGATACGATTAGTGTTTCTGATCTAACTTTGTGGTGAATCGTACCGTTTGTAAATGTTTCCTTGAAGTATTTAATTAAAATATTTGCAAAATTATACGATTTCTGTTCAGATAAACCATATTTATGAAGGAATTGTGCAATATCTGTTTTAACGAATTCTATATTACCATTAGTTATTGCCTCCGTAGATGTTATAAATATATCTAATAATTCGTCTTGTATCTCTTTGATTAGTGATTTTTGTAACTTTAAACCAAATCTCTGTAAAAATAATGTAGTATATTTTGATACGAAAGCTTCTACGTCTTTTTCTGTCGGTGTCTGGACACTTTTTAACAAAGAATGATTTACATCTCTTCCTTTTCTGTTTCCGTCAATGTCCCATCTTCGACGACCAACACATGTAACTTTATGTATTAAAATTTCCGCTAATGAATTCAGGGTTGCTGCTTTATTTCTTTTAACATCGAGGTGAATAAGTTTCAACCTGTCTAATATATCAGCTTTAAGTTTTTCTTTTCTGATTTGTTCTGGTGGAACAGTAGCGATTCGTTTTAAATAATTAAATAAATCATGTTGTATATATTTCTTTTCCTTCTCAATATCGAATTTATCTTTAAACTTTAAAGGTACAAGTTTCATCCAGGCCTTTAATATCTTATTTAAGTCATCTTCATAATATATTTTACTATCAGTGGGGCTCGAATAAAATATTTTAGCGAAGGATTGACGATATTCGTCTACTGCACATTCTCTCTTTACAGGTATACCAACGTGAAAAATTTGATTTTCAAAATTTTTAATGAATTCTACGAAAATTTCACTAGGCTTACTTTTGCTATGAAACTTGCGATACGACCTAGATTTTAAGGCGTTCTGTTTGGAAACGCCTGCATTTCTATACTTCATCAATTCAATGATTTGTAGTTTTTCTTCGGAACGGCTGCGTATCCTATCCCTTCTTTTATGTTTTTTATGAAAACTAAACTCAACATTATCAGACAAAGTTTGAACATTCGTATCAACGAGCTTCAATTTCGTCTCCATAAATTGTGCTCTTGGATTTAAAAGCTGCTCTTCAAAAACATTGGCTGTATCTTCGTTTCTCTCATCTAAACTTTGTTTAGTTTCCGATAAAGTTGGTGTAGGAGGTACCGCGACCTGCAAAATATATTTAAAATTTGAATCGTGACATAAGCTATATCTTAGTTTTGTTGTGTTCCTGTTTGAAAGGTGATTGGACCAGTTTAACTACAGGTACAAGGGACATAACACTAAGTTTTCAAGGTCGTTGACGCATCGGCGATGAAAGGACTGGTTAATATTTCCTACAGCGCCAATGTCTATGGGCAGCGGTGACTTAGCATCAAATACAATTTCAGATTATGAATTATTTAAGTAATATACTCTACTGAGTAAAGTGTTACCTGAGTGACGTGATAAACACTAAAGTGATGATGATTAAACTAAGACTGCCTAACAGAGCAATAAAAGAGTATGATATAAAAGAGATCGAAATCTTATTTATTTATATATTTATAGTCTGTACTCATATTTTTTGTTTGTTCATTTATCATGAAACTATTTCATTTCATCACAAATATAATTATCTCTATGTTTTATTTAATCATGGTAGTGATACTAAATGATTTATTTATGAATTACCAATATAAAAAGCAAATGTTGGCTGTCTGCATTTAACGCCGCGTCAAAACAGACTCAATATTATTTCTTATTAATTACAATAAAATTATAAAAGGAAGCGAACGGACAAATAAATTTAAAAGTCTCTTTCTCTCATATTTTAAAACCAAAACAGACATTAATATGACTGATCTTCTTTAGATTGTAGTATATTGTAAAACGTAATTCTTAAATGTCAGTTCAAAAAGTTTGTAAGTTCTTTCGATGGTTCTTTTCAGGTCCGAAGTGTTACTTTCCGAACTTGTTGTATTTGTTTGACGATTAAATCAGTCACTATCGTGACTATATATCTATTGGCACTTAGAAATATTAACCATTCCTTATATCGTCCATGCGTCAAAAATTGCAGGAGTTAAGATGTTATGTCTGTAGTGCTCTGCACCTGCTCTACTCTACTCTAGCTCTCTCTCTCTTCAAACCCGACCACGACGAAACTAAGTATTGCTGTTTGGTAGAATATTTTATTAGTGGGACCTAGTATCTACCACCATGATTTAGAATAAAAACACATTATTGAAAAGGTAAATAACACTCACAGTTCTCTGAGAAGGTGCGATCCTCGGAGTAGTCATAATTTCTCTTGTTATCATCTGAACGGCCGCTGAAAAAAGTGTAATTTTCGAATTTTAGCTGTCTTCATTAACAGTAATTATTCAGATTGTTATCTAAAAAGTTAACATTATTTAATTACCTTGTATTTCCATATTCACTGTTTCGGTACTCTGTAAAAGAGATATTTTTAATTTACTTAAAAATCACTTTAAGTGAATATGGAAAAACATTTCTCGTTTATTTATTTATTTATTTAACAAATTAATTTACAATAACGATTATATCCACCTGACCGAAGCTACGGCGTCCAACCTCAAAGAGAGATCAGCCAACTGAGCAGCTTTGTGTAAGCCCGTCTTGGTAGGTACCACTCACACATCAGAAATTCTACCGCCATACAGCGGTACTCAATATTGTTCTGTTCCGGTTTGTAGGGTAAGTAAGCCAGTGTAACTACAGGCACAAAGGACATAACATCTTAGCTCCCAAGATTGATGGTGTGATGTAAGGAATGCTTATTATTTCTTACAACATCAATGTTTATGGGCGGTGGTGACCATTTACCTATTACATAAAACATAGGGCACAAGTGTGCGTACAAACACAGATGCACACACACAAGCACTCTCTATTTCCTAAATCTCATAATCCGATGGGACGGATAACCCTCATCGGAAATAGCTCAAGTGGTATGAACAAGGGTTAAGGCTTGGAACACTTTACCAGTGGTAGCCTTACCAACAGGCTGATGACGCTTAAGCTTAGAGCGGCAGATTTGATTTTCATACGGTTTTCACCAATGGCTAAAGCTTAAGCATATTATTATTAACGGCTTAAGCTAAAAATCTCTTGTGTAAATTGCATAAAATATGACCGGCCGCTCGTTGTGAAATGGTTTCGGCACTAACCCATTGCTGTTCACCTCTCCGATGTTCATTCGAAGAGTTCGATCTTTCTCTTGGATTTAATCTTTCCGGCCTATCGTTAGCCTGAAAAAACGAAAACGTTAAAAGAAAATTTTAATTTCTTAATAAGATTAAAATATTGATCTGATTATAGAAACGAATACCTTTCCTCTAGGGTCAGGATTAATTGACTTTACGGAGTCTTATTTGTGCCTAAATCTTCCTCTAATAAAATTTAACGTATCAAGCGCACAGGGTAAGTACTTACACATAGTTCAACCTTCTGTTCTTCCGTTGTTTGGCGAAATTATTGGAAATAATATAGAAAATAATTCTTGGAGTAGTCCGAAATACCTGAGCTGATAAACTTCGAATGCCGTCCCTCACATTCCTCGACACATCCCTGAGGTATCTGACGTCGTTCGTCTTGCAGTATGTTGGTTTTCTCCAGGTTTCCTTTGCTCTTTCATCATATGGATCTTGTTTAAAGACTTCACGCGATTCTTCAAATCTAAAAATATAAGTAAAATTTACTTGGTGGAAGGGCTTTGTGCAACTCTGTCTGGATAGGTACCACGTCCTCATCAGATATTCTACCACTATAAGGCGTTAGTATTGTTAAGCTACGTTAATACGTGAGTGAGCCAGTGTAATTACATTCCAGTTCACAAGGTTGCTAGCGCAACGTAGGAAGGGGTGGTTAATTTTTCTTACGATGCAAATATCTATGGGCGTAAGTGATCACATACTTCAATCTCTGCTACACTGCTTATCTATTTAAAATTAAAAACAAACAGATAGTTTGCTAGTGTTCATTGAAAAACTGACAAGAGAGTATCATTTAATTAAAGGGCATTTAATTAAATGCACCTTAAATTAAAGCACACATTGATTTAGTTAGAAAAGTACTACTAAATTTTCATGTGTTTGTGCTGTGTTTAAAATGTATCTCATGCTCGGCAGTGGATTTCATCCATGTGATTTATTTCTGTCAGGTATGACATCGTGAGGAAACCTGCACCTGCGGAGTGAAATATTGCAACAAATATAACACCCCGTAATAATGGAATTGGATCCAAACCTGTTCAAAAGGAGAGGAGGTATGGGACATTTACATTTGTAAATTTACGTAATTAAAACATAACTTAACCTTGTAGGTCTGATGGTAACTTCAGGCAGGTAGCCTCTCTTAGACCTCTCTCCGCTGGTGATTCTAGATTTTGCGTTAACACAGAATGTCTGGTTAGACATATTTGTGTCTGGGTTGCAAGACGGCGGCGCATATCTGTTTTCCCTGTTTGCTGGACGATAGAAAATTATCAATTATAAATATCTATGCTCATAAATGAGATGTTATTTTTTTTGTAATGTCTACTGAAAAACCTCCTAATATACCAGAATATGCTGCACTTTCGGAGAGGGTTTTAGTATATAATTTTAATTATTATTAACAAGAGCCATTTCTTATTAAAATTTACTAGAATCATTCATAAACATAATATGACCTTGGAAAATCCCGACTCATAACGCTCATTGAATCGAGGAAAAAAAGCAATTCTTCTTATTGCCAGATCTCAGCGTTATCTAGTAATTATCTAAATATACAATACAAGTATTTTTTCGTTTTATTATTAAACCACCGAGTAAGATTCACTCCATTAGTGATTTCTGCTTCAAGATACGAGTGCTTTCAAGGTTCAATTGTAAAATCAAAATTTTTGCACCATTTTAATGTTTTTTAAGATTTCATCGCATTAAAACAAATTATGAAAAATACAGGATTGATTTTCATTATAGGTATATCCTTACAATTCAAGATAGTACCTATACACACTATCTTGAATCCGTGAACTAACACGAGTATAATAATAATAAAAATATTGGTAAGAACCAACAACTAACAACTCTTAGTCTGAGTGAAATTAATAAGTCTCTCGACGATCTCCGAGGAGCGATCTTGGCAGATGTTCGGGTACTTTCGGAGGGATGTTGCGAACGAGTCTGGCTGCAGCGAGGGTCTGGGGCTGCAGACGGAACCTGTGGATGGAAGCATTATCAATGTGAGAATACCTGAGCATGAGATCTGAGATGGCTCAAAGGTTAGAACGCGTGCATCTTAACTGATGAATTTTCATGTGCTTATTTTGTATTTATAATTCATATTGCGCACGGCGTTGAAGGAAAACATCGTGGAAAAACCAGCATACGTCTAATTTCAATAATATTCTGCCATATACATATGTATCCACCAACCCGCACTAAATCGTGCGTGGAAGAAGCTCCACACCTACTCCTCAGAAGGGAGAGAAGACTAAACCCAGCAGGACATTTACAAACTCTAACCTGTATCAAATTGGTGATAATTATCACCAAATATCTGAGTCAGAACTGAACTACTGGCATTATTAGTTTGATTGATACCTCTGTCTGGCCAGCACATGGCGCCTCTGAACTCATTACTCTTAATTGGGTAACAATAATTTTCACCGCTTCCTTGACCTCCCACTATGAAGTTCCCATGACCTTTAATAAAATAATTTCACAATATAATTAATTATGTTCATAATAAAATAATCACAAAACTCATACTTACTATGAAGCGCTCTTAGTAAAGAATCTATTCACTCACGAAGGCGCGCCCCTCCACGCTAAATGACCAGCGTGCTTTAGTGTTAATGTCTCTCGTACTTACAATACATCTTAGTGTGCGTGTGATAATGTAAGCAATACGGCAGCAAAAACAAATACATAGTTGATTATATTTTTTCATGCACGGCGATAAAATTTAACGCGGAGTTGCGTCTTTGTGTGTAAACAGATCTATAAAATCCGACCGAAGAGGAAATATGTAATACAAAGCCTTTACTTAGTTGTATTGAGAATAGTAAAAAAAAAACAACAGTATAGGTATACAGCGTAGGTTGCGACAAGATCGGCAAAGGGGTAAGATCGCATCGATGGAATTTCGAGCTGTTTCGCTCACATTTTATACGTTGTTTTCCGGTCAAAAGAAGCAGTTTTATTAGCTCGTATTGCCTGAAGATCAAAATCACCAAAATATGCTCCATAATCAGAGTAAGCTCTTTAAACTACGAGAAACAGCTGATTTACCAGGATACGTCGTATCGGCTCTCTGTGGAGGAAACTCCGTCACTTGCTCCGGCGGGGAAGTCGGTGTCGAATGACAATGCATCAGCTGCGAAAAGGTTTAGGTAATAAGTGTAAGAAATAATATACGCCCTATTACAAATATATACAACGCGATACCGGTAGATGGCACTAATTAAAAAGTTCACGTCTCTGAATGACGCAGACAACCAGCTAAATTATTGGGTCTTATTGTTGATGCTAGGTAGCTTACTTTTAAGCCCCCGTTAATAATATACTGCGGTTAATAATAAAAATTGGATCATTTTCTACTATGGAGCCGAGATGGCCCAGTGGTTAGAACGGATGTACGCGTTCCTTAACCGATGATTTCGGGTTCAAACCCAGGCAGGCACCACTGAATTTTCATGTGCTTAATTTGTGTTTATAATTCATCTCGTGCTCGGCGGTGAAGGAACACATCGCGAGGAAACCTGCATGTGTCTAATTTCAACGAAATTCTGCCACATGTATATTCCACCAACCCGCATTGGAGGTTGTTCTCCTCAAAGGGAGAGGCCTTAGCCCAGTAGTGGGAAATTAACAGGCTGCTAATGTAATGTAATGATCGCCATTTTAAGTTTATCTAGAATCAGTAATCACCATTTTGTATGATGATGATTGTCTTTTGTTAAGATTTATGTGTTCAACTCAACAACTTCAATCGTTGTTTATTATTGTTAGCACTCAATATTCATACACAACAAATCGTGATCATGGAAGGTACCTTATACGTGCTCGTATACCGCCCATCCGTCGCTTGCACGCTGCTTTCTCGCCGCGCGACATTGTTAACGCACTGCGACGCCGTTGTTTGCCTGATATTAGTCGCTTGAGCCGGATGCGTATCTAAAGACCAAAGACGAATACATCACATATTAAACCACTAAAAATCAGTAAGTATTGTTGCAATCAATTTTGAAGGGTCGTGAGGAATGGGAAAGATTATGTTATTTTCCATGGTTGGTGGCGCGTTGCCGATGTAAGGGTTTGTTAATATTTCTTACAAGGAATAAATGTTTATTGGCACTTACGTCCACTTATGGGCCATTGACCGGACTGCATACCTGTGTCAAATAATATGTATGTATTTATTTAAACTAAAATATTATTGATAGTCAAAAGGCTTTTAGTATGGGCTCTAGCACTGCTTATAGATAATATCTCTTCTATTAAGATCAACGACCAAGAACATCAATACGGATGAGCAGCAGCTCTTCAAAAATAGTTAGATAATGGTACCCATAATAAGAGATATTCTTTAAATTATAATTAAAATAATAGAACTTACTATTATTCTCAGGGAGCAATGTAAACTGTCGTCCAGAGTCGAGCAACGTAACAGCGAGTCCTGAACCCCGTAGCCCGCGCACTACTGCCACCATACCCTCACCTTCCATGGTTACCAAGAGTTAGGTAGGGGGATATGCTAAAATTAATTATAATTCCCTATTTATTCGATTTTTTTGGAATTACATGACTACAACTTGACACCCTTGAAATATTTCTAAATATACCTTCAATTTATAATTACACTGACATAGTTTGCTTATTGGTTTTAAGACTACAAACATTATACGTTAAAGGGTACGCATGCTAGTCAATTGTATCCGAGTTTGAAGAAACGCTTCCTACGGAGGCAATTGATGACCTTGATGACGGGTTTAAAGGAGCTACAAGACCAATATACAGATATGTTAATTAAGCCAAGATAGATAGTCCAGTTGCTAGAACACATGAGTCTTTAACGAATGTTGCAGGTTTCAACCCGGGCATTGGGCAGGCACCGCTGAATTTTAATTTAGTTAAATGGATTGATGTAATTAAATATTTTTTTTATAACTTTCAAATGTATCACGTTTTCCGCGGCAAAGGAAAACATCGGGACAAAACCTGCAAATGTCAGGTGAAAAACTGTTATCCGCATTCAGACAAACCTGTGGTATACCTTCAAGCCATTCAAAAGATTGAATGTAATCAACGCGGTAAGACTTGTAAGGTTGTTACTTTTATGTAATAATTAAGCAAGCACTAACAGTCATTTTAAGCATACGACACGAAGAATAGCACAGGTCAAGCCGATAGCAACCTCTCCAATTTTCCTGGTTGTGCAAAGACCTGTGGATAAGACAAAGGCGTGTTTTTTTAAGAGCCGAGATGGCACAGTGGTTAGAACGCGTGCATCTTAACCGATGATTTCGGGTTCAAACCCAGGCAGGCACCACTGAATTTTCATGTGCTTAATTTGTGTTTATAAGTCATCTCGTGCTCGGCGGTGAAGGAAAACATCGTGAGGAAACCTGCATGTGTCTAATTTCAAGGAAATTCTGCCACATGTGTATTCCACCAACCCGCATTGGAGCAGCGTGGTGGAATATGCTCCATACCTTCTCCTCAACGGGAGAGGAGGCCTTAGCCCAGCAGTGGGAAATTTACAGGCTGATTATGTGTTTTTTTTAAATTGTAATAATTAAAATATTTTAATGATTGTCTAACATAAGCACTATAATATTTTGTATTCAGTTGATATTATGTCACAATATAGCGAAATACTTTTTAAGACAAGTATAAGACTGCTGTCAGATATAAACAGTGGTATGATAAGGAAATTAGGCAATAACTTTATTGGTCGTGCCTAGGTTTCATCGAGACCAGGTAAACTTGCCACAAAACAAAGATATAAGTGTGAGCTATGACAATAACACGACCTCGATAGCCGCAAAATCAAAATATGCCCTCATTGTAGATGGATACTAATGTAGATTATTTTCCAATTATTTAGTTGCATAGGTAATTAAATACAATTGAATTATAACGTATCCTGATGGAAATCAACGAATACTAACTCCACGCTTTCTTATCATTTATATAATATTTTATTGTACTCGACGTTATTACGTTACAGATATGATACCTGAGCCTAACAAGGCTGAACATTATGGGCACTCAAGGATCAGCTATAGGAGCCAGAAAATTTGGGCCATTCCTAGTCGATTGAGTGCGATGACCTCGCGTCTTGGATTCAATTAGTTATGGAATAATAGCTATTTGAAAACCCGCTGTAAATACTTTATCGTCGCAGCATTCACGAAAGGGCGCATGTGGACCTTTATTAATATGTACTTAGTTTATTTATAAGATAGAGAATACTTACATGTCCCGAAAGAAAATTATTAAATTAAAAAGACAAATAATTTTATTAAAACGAAAATTTAGGATTTTGGCATCGTCGCTGTCCTTCAAATTCTAATATGACGTAATGTATAATTGTTCTTCTGTCGTTATTTCTTTTAAATTCAAGTCTCCGTTCTAAATATGGCCAGGTTTAGAAATAAATAATGATTCCTTGGACGCGTTTCGTTCACGCGAGCGTAAGTTACGATTGCCGTGTTCTTCCTCAAAATGTACCTAAGATCAGTGATGATTGTCAAATGGGTCATCTGATAGTAAATAGTCACCACCACCATTGGCGCTGCAAGAAATATTAACCATCCCTTACATCGCCAATGCGCCACTGACCTAGTCGTTTAGGTCTCTAAATGGAATTTTAGTAGTAATATATTGTAAGCATTACTGTAAATTATCTTAAGTATTTTGATGTTTACGTAGGTTGTAAGTAAAATATTTAGACATATGTTGCTCTCAGTTCAATCGAAAAATAAATAATTTTATTTCTAATTTTATGGTATCTCATTGGTTTAATTAATTATTATTAATTATATAATAGTTAAAAAAAAGTATTTTAATTCACATCTCTAATCATTGATTCTGTTTAATTTAAAATTTTAATACATATTGTGCAATGTGATAGAGCGTGGTGCGACTAGCTGTAAGTAGAAGAACACTTGCCGAGATCATTTTTAAATGTATTTTTTTTTTAATTTTATTCAGATGATATTGTCTCTACTGTTGGTCGTCCATTTGGAAATAAAATAAAATTAAAGTTGTACAGATGTTACATATTGATGACTCTGTTACAAATTTTCGACTGTTTGGGCAGTCTTCAGTCGGGTCGGATCCTTGGAAGAAGTAAGGTCTTTCAAAGTTTAACAGACATATAAAAAATTGTGGAAAATACGTTAATAAAAATCAAAACTGCTTTTATTTCACTACCGACTAAAAATACATAAAAACAATGTCAGAAGGCCCAATCATTATGCACTGAAGTCATTCTAGATTAATAAAGAAGAAATCAATCTGTCAAATAAGAATGACAAATCATGATGAAATGGTCTAAATAACCTTTAAAAAAAATCGAAATCGTAAAATTGCACAAATGTACGAACGTCTTCTTGAAATGTGTGATAGTTTAAATAACATAAATATCAAATGAAAAAATTAAAGGTCTGTATTGTTATAAATACAATTAATGGATTAATAAATGTTATTATTCTAAAACAACTGAGTGGATTTAATTACGTGATTATAATCAGGGCCCGATCTACCATATGGCTTTTTGGGCTTCAGCCCAGGGCCCCGTGGATCAAGGGTCCAGCTAAGTCAAGTCAAAGTCAAAAATAGATGATAATGCGAAAGAATTACCTAATTTTATTAAATTAAACAGATCGTATGGTTTGCAGCCCTGCCCTGGCAACTATTGAAAAAGTTAATTTTGGTTTAATCCTTAAACTTATTCTGAATCAATTCGAAATCCATGTTCATTAGCTATACTGTTAGCCAATGTCTGTTTGCTTGTTTGTCTGTTGTTGAGCCCTAAAACGCGAGCGAATCAGCGAGCGAAAGCTAGTATTTAATAATAAAGCATTACGCTTACTTATTGATAGTCACATCATCGTACGTTCATCTCTTGAAAATTGATACTAGTTTTCTTATATATATATATATATATATATATATATATACATTTTGACGTATTATACTTATCTAAAACGTAATCAGTGTTGTTTGCAAAATTGATTTTATTAAAAATATATTTTTATTAAAGATACAGGCGGAAAAGAGTCTAGAAGATAAAGTGATCAACCGGTAGTCAACATATGTAACATATGGAGAATATGCGCAGTATTAAAGACAGAATTCAATCTTGTATTGTAAGTCATGGCAATATTAGTAAAATACAGAATAAACAACGTTATAATGAACGATACCAATTCAATTGAGCCGTCCTGTAGACTGACTGTGTACAATAATCATCAAAATAGGTCCAAATAATAAAACGGCTAATCGAAGCAAAGAAACTAAAATAAAACTTTATTATAATATTTATATCATCATCATATTATCAGCCATTCGCAATCCACTGCTAGTCCCAAAGTGCGCAAAAAATGCCGGTTCTCCTCCTTTCGCATCCAGACGGGTGCCATCACCTTCTTCAGGTCATCGGGCCACCTGGCTGAACCTACGCTGCGTTTGCCAATCCGCAGTCTCCACTGAGTAGGAGGAGGACGAATCGTCTGCTCCAATAGTCATCGGTCCTTCGACATACATAACCAGCCAGTGGTAGTGCCACTTCAGTGCTAATCATGCAAACTTTGTCAGTAACTTCGGTTCTGCCCGGAAAATATCATTTTAGATTTTATTCTTCAAAGATACTCAGAGCAAAACTCGCTTCATAGCACGCTGAACAACCATGAATTTAGAGACTAGTCCCGCAGTTAATGTACACGTTTTGGCACCCTATATCGTGGCAGGTAAGATACATTGGTTGAAAACTAGGGTTTAAGGCTTAGGGAGGATGAACTCTTACTCTAACTTACTCTAACTAGAGTGGCTGGATTGCCATCTATCTTGAGCTTGACTTGACTCTTGTGACTCCGTCATCGTGTTTATTTAGAAAATTGTTAATTTTTGCAGTCGTGTGGCGAAAATCGATGTTCATTTATAAGGGAGCGTCTAGATAATCATATGACGTCCCATCACTACTCTTTGAAGCGATCACTCAGTAATCAGCAGATCACGCCACATCGGGAATGGGTAAGACATACCAGTTGTGAAAAACGTCAATTAATTTATTATTACGAAGAATACGATAAATCTAGATATGTAGTCAGAGGATCATATTTACCCGCAGCTAAATATGATCGACGCTTATACTAAAGGACAAATATACCAAATAAAATTGTTTGGGCTTCGTTTGCTCACAAGTAACACTAAAATTTCACCTTAATTCGTTGAGGATAAACAGGCAAAACATTTTTATTTTTTATTTATTAATAGAAGATAGTGATTTTTAACAGCTAAACCATGTCTTCAAATATCTGTCAACTTGAATTACCAATTCTGAAATACTGAGTTTGTTCAAATAATATTTATGATTTTCAGCCCGAAATTATATACATATCAAGAATGATATCAGCTTTAAAATTAAATGAACTCACGTCTACGTCTGATCTAATTTCTGATAAAGAACCAGAAACAGATAAAGAACAATTACCAGCTATTATTCTCGAATGTATAAAGAATATAACAATAAATAAAGAACCAAGTGATGTTAATATACAGAATATTATCAATGAATTCACAGATAAAATCAGTAAGCTATCATTAGATTATGCAGATGAAAATTATGATGTTCAACTTAATAATGCGATTGATAAATTTATTGCTTCTCTTCCGTTGAATATTGAGAAACAAACTGATGATATTATGACAAATTTAAAATCAAGAATCGCTACGAAAATATCCAGTTTTAATAAAAGAAACGCAAGTTCAAATAGACAAAATAAAAGCACCAACATTCATGTAAAAAATTACGATTCAGATAATAAATGCACGTCAACAGATTTCATAGATAGTAAAAATACTAAAGAAAGTAGTACTAGAATTCAAAATAGTGAAGTTAACACTCTGGTGAGTTCGTTGAGTGGAAACGATACTACTTTCTGCTATAATTATATAAATAATGTATTAACCGATAACCAAACAACGAATACTAGTAAGATGCCTATTTATAAGCAGACTACAACGCAAACAGTATTAGATAAAAATAATGTACGAGATAATAAAGAATCAAGATATGATAATTCACGTGTAAAGGATACATATTTAAAGAAATACGTTAAAGAATCGCTTTTGCATTTAAATTACGAAGCCAATTTAAATATATCATACACTAATATACAACTTATGCTTGAAGAATTATACAATCTCTTGTTACCACTAATAAATAATAAAAATGAAATATTAGATATTAAACTATGTTTAAAAGAGAAGGTATTAAAATTCTTAAATGCGTATTTTAATGTTACAATCAAAAAACCTAGCATCGCTCAGCAAAACAAATTTGCAGAAACTTTAGCAAATTTTGTTTTAAATAAGGAATCAAATAGTGAAATAGCTTATTTACAACAGCGAGACACAGATTGTCTTAGTGATTGCGAGAAAAGTACTTTTATTAACGTAGAATTAAATAAAATTAAGCCATTTTTAAATTATATTGTTACTGAGAATCTGGATAAATATTATGATCTTTATAAATCTGGAATGATTATAAAAGAAATAATAGAATTTCTTTTACGAAATTTATATTTGATCCAAAGGCATGATTATGAATTAAAAGTTAAATTATTTAATCTTTTGAAGTCTTTAACAGATCTATCTGATATCAACATTACTAATATTGCTAATGACATTGTGAAGAGACTAAAAAGTTTTATTGCAATTGGAAATATAAGCCAAAATAAATTAGTAACCACAGAGAGTAAAGATAAATATTGTTTTGGAAACATAATATCCGTTTTCAAATCAGAAACAGAATTACTTGATCAATGTAATAACTCCATTAATAAAAGAAAAACGAGTATCATGAAAAAGAGAAACTCTAAGATAGATACTGAATTGGTTATGTACACAGAGAAGTTGGCTGATATAATAATAGCTTGGATTAACGCATTACCACCTCAAAAATTTAACAAATCCAGAAAGATCAAAGAAACATTAGGCAATAAGCTTGTCGAAGATATTATAGATCAAGTTAAATTAGAAAAAATAGCTCCAGAAACTGGCATGGAAAAAGACAAATATTTGTGCTTTTTTATTAACAGATGGCTTCATAGATATGATTATTTTGACACTATTAACGAGGCAAAACCATACGTTAATCTGTTAATAGAAAAAATAAAAGATATATCAATCCCAAATTCTTTAAAATATCAAAAAGATAGTGAAAAAGAACTACCAGAAATTAGATTTAACGAAAACGTATCGGCTCAACAAAAAACTTTAGAATCTCATGAGATGAATAAGCTTAGCAGTGAAATCTCGCGTTGGGTAAATGAACAACCAGTTCAATATTTTTTAAAAAACATAAAGACTGTAACAAAAGATTTGAACCAAAAATTTGCGTCACGATTGCAAGATCCAATGAATACATCACGAAAACCAATCCCAAACGAAATTAAAGGTTGGTTAAATGAAATAATAAGACCAGAACATAAGCGAAATATACCAGCACTAGCAGAAACGCTTAAAAGTAGGATTGATAATTTAATTTGTGATAAAAATGTTATTCATGAACACCAAGAAAGTAACCAAATAGTAGATGAAAATCTCTGTTGTGACGAAAATATAACAGATATATTCACAGTTAGTCTTGAAAAAACAGCCAAAGGATTAATAGCTAAATTCGTAGAACATAAATACGATTCCGAGAATTTTATAGCAAGAGAAGCATGTGCCCAACTTATCAAAAGGGAACTTCAAAAATTAGGTGCTCTTTCCAAGTCAGATCCAAACATGTCAACAGACATAGAAGAACACGAAACTTCTATTGAAAAGTTGTCAAAAGAACTGCAATATATTAGGATTATATCTGACTGTTTCAGAAAGCTACCATTACAAGAATCTTTCAATGAAACAGAAAATTCGTTTCGAGCTGAACATGTAAACACGCTAGCGAAAATTATAAATGACATTGATGAAAACAAACAAGAATTACCACCTGAGAGAGATTATAATTACCATCTTACATTAAAAATAACAGAATTCTTTAAAACAGTTCATATACCATCACAATATGAAAACATGATGCCAGTATTGGTAAATGACTTAGTTAACAACATACTTGCCGTTCAACGGCTTTCTCCCTGTTGCTCAACAAACACCGGTGTTTTTGACCTAACTCTAAGTGATTATATAGAAGCTTATATTCGTGAAAATGATGAAGAAATTTTCGACGATGATCTCAAGTTGGAGGCTTGTATTTCGCGACTTTTTAGCGAAATAAATACGATGACTAATAAGAATTCTGCCGCTTGCAGGACATCGTGTGTTCCTAATAATATCGCTAACAGATATATGTCGTCTAATGAAACGATAACTCATTTTACACTTAAGATGGAATATGCCAATGAGATTACAAACTGGCTAAACAATTTACCTTTATTACCTCTAAGAAATAAAGCTTTTCAAAATCAATTAGTTTCTATGGTAAACAGCTTAGCTGAAAAAATGTCAGAAAGCAACCGACTCACAAATAAAAATCCTCACACGGATATTGATAGAGATTTGATAGATTATGTGTCTAATTGGATATGTAATCTTCCACTGGATCCAAATAAGGAAATCGCTTTTGTTGTTGTGATACAACAATTAATTAATCGAATGAATCGAATCAGTAACAGAAATAAAGAACAAAAATATAGAAAAAAACAAGAAGTCACGACATATAGTATAGATAAAAAAACTTCTAGTAACGTTTGTAAATATCCAAATTCTTGTCGTACTAAAGCTAACATTTCCCTACAAAATCGTGACCCTGGAACAGCTATTGTAGAGATTATAGAAGAATGGTGTAATAATCTCCCTGTGAAAGCAGAAAATGATAGCGCTTCTAAAACGTTGAAACAAAACGTTGCAACTAAAATTTATCAAAAAATGGGAGAGTTGAATATGAATCCCAAATATTTTAATAATAATATATTGTATGAGGAGATGCTGTCTGAAGAAATAGGCTTTCAGCTTCACAACTTACCCCAAAATAATAAACTCCAGAATACAATGAAAGAATTAAAGGAAAATTTGCTGGACATCATTATGGCTCTTAGAATCGAAATTAGAAACAAAACAACAGGAATCGAATATAAACATGATCTAGAAAAAACAATCGAAATGTCAATGCCTTACCCGGTTCGTCCCAGTAACCAACCTGAAGACAGTCCAGGTTTTAAAATATATAAAGATCGGTTAGCAACTATGTTTATATTAGAAAATTTTGATCACGGAAATGATGCTGTTAAGTTGAATAACGAAAAGAGGATAAGAACAGAAATCGATAAATATTTTGACAACGTTCAAGATAAAAACTCTATACCACTCACTAAAGATCAAATTTACAATGATTTATATAGTGCACTTTATAGCGTTCCATTTCCAAGTGAATCGTCCATGGTTGATGAAGTTGAAGAAATCAAGACAAGATGTGAAATAGACAAGTGGTTTGAAACTTTACCTTTGAGAGAGGCAACTGGTGTGGGTGAATTATTAAAATGGGATAAAATTTTGGCAATGCTAGCCAAAAGACTTCATGAATTTGAAAAATACGACAAAAATTGTGATGATAAGATTCATAAAGAAATTACTAAATGGCTAGTCAAACTACCACTCTTACCCCATCAAACAGATAATATCGACGATTTCGCAAATGATTTACAACGAAGATTAAAATCTTCTTTTTCTGACAGGAAACATGTGCCGCGAGATGTAAATAAATCACACAAATCAATTATAGATCAAAGCAAAAGTATTTTAAATACTGATGAAGTAAATCTTCCGCCTTCAGAATCGATTTACAATCAAACATCTCCAATTCAAAAAAATAAGAAGCCAGCAGACATAATTCTCGATATTGTAGAATCTTGGTGTTACCAACTTCCTTTGCCTGCAAATACGTCGCAAGAAAAAGAGGATGTAAAAATAATAAAAGATGATCTTATCGTTAAAATCATTATGAAAATAAGTGAAATTAATACAAACCCTGAAACGTTTAATGACGACTTCTTATATAATACATTGCTAGATGTTGAACTCGAAAATCTAATGGCAGAATTACCTGCATCTTACGAGCTTAATCACAGTAAAGATCATAGAAAAAATCAATTAAAAGAAGCTATTATATCCGTAAAACCACTTATTATAGATGAAAAGGCAATGTATGCATATAAAATAGAAATAAAAAATACGATAGATAAAATTTTAAAAGATCCATTTGATAAAAATACTGAAAAAAATATATTATTCAGTAATTTAAAAGAAGAAATTGCGGATCATTTTATTATTTACAATTTTTATAAGTTTGACGAAGATAGTAATTGGAAATATAAAAACTTATTTAATTGTTCTGTAGAGAAGTACTTTACATTGTTGGATAGTAATAAAGACGAAAGTATAGATGTACATCGTGATACATTGCCACAAACCAATCAATTACTATGTGAGTTGTCTAAAATTCCTACTCCTGGAGAAAGTTCAATCCTGGAAGAAATACAAGAAATTGAAATCAAATTTGAATTAACTAAGTTATTTGATAATCTTTCTTTAAGTCAAGATGAAGACAATTTAGCTCTTAAAAACCAAATAAAAGTATCGTTAGCAAAACAATTAAATGAAATAATAAAGGAAGGCAACGCATGTGATAATTATAACGAAATAAAACAATACGTCACTATGACTTTGAAAAAACTAGATGAAAATATTGATCTTCAGATTGTAGATACGTTCTTTAAGCGTTTACAACATTATATATCGAAAAACAATACAAAAAACTATAGTTTGTTTTATAAAGACGTAGAAAAACAAAAAATATTAGGTCAAAATGATGTTCCAAATGAGAAAGCCAGAGAAAACCAATGGTTTTCCTTGTTACCAGAAACTCCAAAATCATCAGACCACCGTGATCATTATTACAATGAACCCCTTAAATTTGATGAATATGAAAAAAGAGGTTTCGCGAATCCACAAGAAGCACGACAAAGAATTGAAAGTAGATTCAATAACTCTGGCACCAGTTACGAGGATTTTGCAAAAGGATCATTTTTATCTTCTTCTATAAAGACAGACACCGATGCTCAAGTTAAGACAAAACCAAATGGACAGTCAAAAGTAATGAATTCGAATCAAAATATTTCTTGTAGCCCTTCCTGCACCGCGGGCAACACAGTTGGAAGCCGTTCTAACCATAGCCAATCGAGTCCTTGTTTTACACAACCTATGAATAATATTTCGTCAAAGTCACAACAATCGACACAAAGTGAACAAGGAAATCATTTAAGCTTATCGGAACATACTTTAAATCAACAAAGTCTGGCTCACAGCACGTCAAATCGACGAAATGAAACCCAGCAGAAAACAAACGAAATGCAGCAAAATCAAGCAAATTTCTCAAAATCGATTCCAAAACCAACAACATCGGGACCTTCTTTTAATCAGTTTACACAACAATCAAACTCGCCAATGATTTCACAAATTCCGAGTCGAGTTCAATTTTCTGAACCAGATATCCATAAAAACTCACCCAAACCAATTCAGACAGATGGTCCTTTAACGAACAGCCTAGATGTACGAGCATATGGACATTTTTCTAATGAACCACCTCAGGCGCAGAAAATTTCTAACAAACCACCAACTCCATTTCGGGATAGTGAAGAACAGGGATTTTTTATTCCACCTGTACTTCCATCATCGACCCCAAAGCCCATGTTATATTCGAAAATTCGTGGTCAGGCGTGTAGACGACCTTCCATAACTTTTAGTCCAACAGAATCTTCTATACCAGACGAAAAAGACCAGTCTTCTCAAAAGAATAGTACTTCAAATGAACGGGTATCAGAAAAGATTTTAGATGATGCTTGTGAATGCTTGAACAAAAAAAAGCGTCCAAATGTTTGTTCTGCTCATATGCAGCGACATTGTCGAATCTGTAACGGAATGAATCCACTTCACAGTCGTATGCCGCCATTTCGATATCCCAGTTTTTATTACCATTGATTTTTTTAAATATATATATTTCATTCAAATGTCAATAGGAATATTCCATTTCATAATATTAAATCTATTTTTTGTATCGATACGATTGTGTACATTTATGTAAAAGGACCAGGAAATAAAATATAAATGTATTAATTTTCATTTTACATACACTTAAGGTTATCTGCTTAGCTTCGTGCGGACAGCAGTTACAAAACGCAAAATCACGAAACGAATAATTAGACGATCTTAAAGCGTTTTCACATTAGTGTGTCGGATATCGGTTTGAATATGTAGCTTCCACAATGGGATGTGTCCAATACTGTCTTTGTACAGATCCTTTTTTGCGTCTCAAATATAATAGACACAGTAAATAAAGCTATCTATTATAGTCTGCTATGGTGACCGAATCTGAACGATTTTGTCGGAAATATGTGAAAATCTGAATGAAAGTCTATCGCTGACTATCGGCTGTCAGCTATCGACATTCGATACCGACACCGGATCGGATAATTTGAAAACGCTCTTAAGGTCAATTGTTCACAACTCATTCAGTCGAATGCCACCAAGCAAGAGGAGCTGACAGTTGTTAAAAGCTTAATTATTTTAAAAATATTTATTATTTTAATACACACATTTTACATTAGCAGCCTGTTAATTTCCCACTGCTGGGCTAAGGCCTCCTCTCCCTTTGAGGAGAAGGTTTGGAGCATATTCCACCACGCTAATCCAATGCGGTTTGGTGGAATACACATATGGCAGAATTTCATTGAAATTAGACACATGCAGGTTTCCTCTCGATGTTTTCCTTCATCGCTGAGCACGAGATGAATTATAAACACAAATTAAGCACATGAAATTCAGTGGTGCTTGCCTGGGTTTGAACCCAAAATCATCGGTTAAGATTCACGCGTTCTAACCACTGGGCCATCTCGGCTCCAATAAATTATTTATTATTATTATTATCATCATCAGACATTTTTGCTTAGTCGGTCATAAAACGACATTTTTATTTACGTGCGAGCTTTGTTTAAATTATTTAATAATTGTTTATGGTTAATAACTAATTTAATACTTTATATATTTAAAAAAATCTACGTAAATGTTATGTACGACAGACATCGTGATATGCCATTCCGCTTACTCGTTACTAGATTTATTTAAGAGGGAGCAGTATAACGGATATACAAACATACTTTAAAACAATTAACACTTAAAATAAAAGCAGAAATGATCAAAATAAATTTATTTTAACAAATATTATGATTTTATTTTAAAAAAAAAAACTATTAAGATCTTTTATGTCGGATTAGTCGTTTTTACGAGATTTTTTAAACGGGACTGTGAACCAAATATTCAGAGTCGCTTAAACAAAAAATACCGTACAAAAGTTTAGTCTCTTGTACATGATATTAGACATATTATTTGTCAGAAATGCATGTTTTCACAAAAGTTACAAATAAGTTTCGTTTAAACGCTGTGTTTAGCTATGAAAATGAGTCGTAAGTTATTTCTGTAAACGCTACATAAACGAGCACATTGACTTCGTTAGAATGTATTGATAAAAAAATATATAAAGTAGGAAAAACAGATGTTTTTTTATAGATCAAAGAATGAAAAATACAAAAGGGACGATGACCTACCAAAAAGTTGGAGAAGACTCGTTCGTAACAGAGATGAATGGAAGAAATTAGGAGAGGCCTACGGTGACATTGGCGTCAGAAGGTAAAGGAAAAGGAAATAATTTCTGTGTGGCCCGAGCCTACTCTTTGTGAAAATAGCATAACATGAGGCCAGATTACCCGTTCGATGTAGCTCGGAGTTACGGTAGCTTTTTTCAGAATTACCAGCTCCGTTTTACCGCGCAAACTTATACTACCCCATAACACTTGGGTCCAAAACTGTCTGTTCGATGAATGCAGGATTGCGAAAAACGTTCGCCTTCTCTTCTCCACATGCGCATACGTCGATCATCACTAAAATGTTTCACTTTAGTTTCGTCCGTAAACAGTACAGTTCTCCAGTTATCTATAGTCCAGTAAAAATTAGTCTTATAAACCAGTCTTCCTGGGCGGTTGAAGTTCGAGTTCTTTCACTACTAGTCTCCTGGTAGCGTTTCTACATATTCCGGAAAGGTCTTCGCGAAACATCTACTATTGATGATCTTTGCGATTCTCCTTCATTCCTGAATCCTAACCACCATTGTTGCTACGGTTTTCATATCTATGTGACGGCAAGAACTAGGCAAAATTATCGCTAATAACACTGAAACGAAACCAAACTAAAAAGAAAGTAAAAAATACAACAGTAAAATACAGTATGTATGTGGAAACACTAGCGACTGAGATTTTTGCGTTGAATGAATATTTGGCCACTTAACTTTTCTGACTACCCACTTGAAAATAACACTATAATACATACATAACGTTATCGCTTAAAGCCAATGTTTTTTACCAATGAAAAAAGTCATAAATATATCAGTAATGAGTCGAAATCGCTTCGCTAATCATTACCTTGCATATTATTTTTAGGCCGAATTGTAGTTTTACTTAGGGTGGGCTCTACCTTGTTTTGAGTGGTTTATTTTCAGAGTGTTTACATTTTTCTCTACTGTAAAAAACAAAAGCAAATAAAAGTGCATATAAGAATAAATATCTCATATTGGCTATATGAGATACTTCATCGAAAAAAGTGTTCATCGAAATGTATGACAGGTTCCAGAAATGGCTCTACTGTAACTGGAGGGTAGGTACAGTAGCGCCATTCCGTCATATTATCATTTATGCGGAAATTAATATTTATACGTTTATTGACTGAGATTTATACTTTTGATTAAAATAATAATTTGGAAGTAGCAGCCTTTGAAGTTAAATAATAAGTAACTTTTTCTCTTATATACTGTTTTACTATAGCTAGTATTAACGCCTGTCGTCAATTTCATCCTTCTAGCTCTTTTTCCTACCTCTACGATCCATAGAAAAATTTCAAACTTTAATTTTAAATTTAAGTTGTTTCGTCGATGTGGCGTCATCAATGCCTTAAATTTTAAATAACAGAATAGTCAAAGTATAATATTTTAAACTTACCTTGTTAATCAATTTTCTATTGGTGAAAATGAAATGAAAACCCTAACAGTAGTTTTTAAGATTAGAATGAGCATTCTCACAGACTAATAAAGCAAGGGAATCCAATATTAAAATTTGTGCATATTCATTTACTGTAAATCAATATCCATGAACTTCCATTACATTTACATTTAAATCATTATAAAAGTACTATCTAATTTTAAAATGATTAAATACTTTATCTTAAACTACTTCTATTACTACATTTCCAGATATTTAGTACAATTTCACTATTTATTATTATATATGATTAAAAATGAAATAATTCTTAAAATATATATATTTTTTTATATTTTGGCTGTGTAGTGTTCAGTCGTAGCGTACTAAAAAAAATTGATGTTACTGAAAAAGTAGTATCCGTGACGCCATGACAGGTCACGTGATGTAAATTTTTGTTGGGCATGCGCGACTACCGAATATCTTCCGAGTGATTTTGAAACGGTGAGATTTTCTTGAAGAACTAAATTTTAAACCACATTTCGTGTTTATTAAAAAAAATTATTCGTTTGTAGCATCGTTAAGTGCCAGTGGATGACAGTGTTGCAGTGTTTAGTTATAAAGGTCAAATCTATACAAGGCTCTTTTCTTATTTTCACATCTATATAAAAAAGCAGTGAATTATTACAATTGTGATTGGATTTCCAAGGTGGGAGACTTGATATATTTTTTTTATTACTTTATTATTGTACTTCTTCAGCCAATATGAAATGCTGTCGTTAACGTTGATAGTATTTGACAGTGCTTTGTAGAAATTCTGTTATGTCAGGTCTACGCAAAAAATACACATTGCACAAAATATTTGACTCATCGTAAGCTAGATTTATCATAAATGAGATTCGTTGCATATAAAATCTAGAAAAAAAGAAAGTAGGACCTTCACGATGCGTCAGTTCTAGATACGTATAAATTATCGCTATCCTCAATTGGTATTATACGATGACATCATTGTTCAGTGTGTATAAATATTACAAACGATTCACAACTCCTTATGGAATATTGCAATTGAGACAAAGGATGCGTTTATGCAAACCCCCAACCTACATATGCGATCCTTCCAAGTCCATTAGCTTACTAAATTCGCTTGTAGAGTTTAACGTCTTTTAAATTCTTAATTGTATACGTTATATATTGTATATAACAGATATTATATATAGTATGGATATATATCTAATGAGACTAGAGTAATAAGCTTTTATCACGAATATGTCTATAAGATATCTAAAAGAAGTTTTTTTTTTTGGCTTTAAATATATGATCCTTGCCCATCAGTAAAGTTTTTTTTTTATTTTAAACTAGACAATAAAATACCTATATAATCTATTCATTATAATGGATAATTATTGTTTCTTGGTAAGAATAATTAAAAAAAGAACAGTCTGTTAATATCTTACATATGACCCATGTATTATTAAGGAAAATGTGTAAAAATCAATCTATCATGTAATATATTTTATTTAGTGTAGTGTAGTGTAGGTAGTTGAATGAGTATTTCAAAATAATGCTGTAAAGATGGCTAAAAACATTATTTTTCATAACAATTTACAGATGTGTATCTATTTTTATATCTAAACGAATATAAAGCTTTTTAAACTGGACATATTTTTTAAAGAGCATGTTAGTCGTTGATATTTACACTAGTGGAGTCATCAACTAATGCCATAACACAAATCATTGGTTAATTTTTTTATGATATACTTTGTTCTTTGCAAATAACATAGTATATTGGATATAATTCATTTCTTAAACAATGGCTTGTCCGAACATGTATTCAACGAGAAGGTGTTGATTCATTTTTCATGATGTCATAGTGCTAATAGCTATTATAAAGGTATCTTGGTTACACAAGAATCTACTGGTTACTTTAAAAAAAAACTTAATTATAATTAATCTCGGAAGATAATCAAACACTATATCATGTGAAGGTTTAAAATGTATTATTTTAACTAAACCATGTTTCAATAATTAGGTAACACCGGACATAGATTAGATTTCCTCTTAAAATTTGTTTGTACAACAATGACATGTAATGAGCTTGATTGACTGCTTGATTGGTCTAGTGGCTTGATATAGGGCCACAGACCCAGGATCACTGGATATTCAGACGAAAATTCATTCTGTATAGTTGACTGGTCTCCCATGATTGGGCAAACGAAATTGAAAGTCCATTAAACCTTAACGAATACCAACATCTGTTTTTATATATATAAGATGTAAAAGTAAATGTTTCCTTCACTGACCATCTGATACGGTTGATGACACTTACCCGTAGCTTTCTGTCATAGTAACATCAATTTACAATTAGTGGTGTATATTTTATCAAATTATTAGTTACAAAAATATTTAAGGAGGTTTAAATCAAATCAACATTTACTTTATTCCAGTAGTCTTTTACCAACACTTTTGGATCTTCATTTGCGTAATCGTCTTAAATGTAAAGCTAACACACTACCAGCTATAACATCCTCAAGCCAAATATAACTTACTTAAATAGGCATGTATTACATTGCTTTAATCAATGTGGTGTTGCCACCTTGGTCTGCCTTATTAATAATATATTTGGTAATAGAAACTGGATGTGATGGACGCAATCAGATCTAGCCAAAGCATAATAATACTACATATACACCCATCATTATATGCCTTATATAAAAAGGAATAATATCCTATTACAAAAGAGTTTAGAGATTGGTGCTTTACAGACATTTATTTTACATAGATAGTGTATGTAATGTGAAAGTTCAACGGTAAAGGACTCGGTGTAGAAGGGGGCTAACTTAGAGAGTCCACATGTGAGTCCCACTGTGGACCTCAAAATGATTTTTGAGAGAACTGTTTAACTGGATTTAAGAGAGATGCAGAATGTAAACATGTCTGTTTACCAGCCATTTGGTCTCTCGGTGTGCTAAATATATGTCAATGTTCTATGAGTGGTAGTAATTATCTTACAATATTTTTTAAATATAAGGGTGGGTCACACAGGAATGTAAGTCTGGAATAATTGTTAGTTAGTCTTGTAATTAAAAATGCATTAAGTAAGACAATATAAACATATTCCCATAAATGATATACAAAGCCATAATACCAGCCATGCCAATAAAGCCATGGAAAAAAAATAGTAAAAGTTAAGATGTAGTCTTAAATAAAAAAAATCATCTCAAAAATTATATATATTTAGTAATAATTAAATATACTTATATATATATATATTTTTGAATCGAAAAACTTTTCAATCTAAACTTCTTTGATAATTTGCATTGAAATGCTTTTTTGCATTTAAATAATAAAAATGTCACACAGTTCTCCGCTACCAACTTGCATGACCTCTAAATATTCTCACACATTTGACATTCTAGTGATTCTTTTCTATTTATTGCTTGCTGTTGATCTTGTCCTCCCTTTCTCTTGTCCTTTGTGCCGTTTTATCCTTTTCCATCTCAGATACAAACTCTCGAACTGGACTCGTAATCTCTGTTTGATTCTGTTTCATTTGTAACAATATTGGTCTCATTTTGTCGAATTAGTTCATAATAACTTGTATGTCTGGTTTTATTGATAAGTATAGGGATAAAGTTTTACACAAAGATGGTTTTTAAATATATTTACCTGCTAATTAGATATTAAAGAAGATATATTATTTCACATGGTTTACTGTCGAAAAAATATTATTTCCTTTCTGATAATTATAGTAAGTTACAGGCATTACAGTCTGTCAATTTTTGTGTATAATTAATTCAAAGAAACATTGTGAGAAAAGATGCATGTGTGAGATGAGAGTATGCCACAAGTGTAAACACCAAGTTCCAATATAAACTGGACATATGAGTGTACATAAACTGTAGCAGACATAAAGGAACATTTATATATATATATATATATATTATATTTGTAATATATATATAATGTAAGCCCTCAGGAGAAATGATATTTAACGACTTAATTGACTAAACTTCTAATAAATTTAATTGAATAAAATTAGCTAATTTGATACAAAATATTCGTAATTTATATACATAAATCTCTTTTGAATAAATATATTTATTAAATGAACATCCACTCAGAATGTAAATACAAATAGTATTGATGTGACCAGTAATTAATTATGTATATATTTTTAATATCTAGTATATTATTTATACTGTATTTTTAACCTGTTTTCCTCAGAGGTATAATCATACTAGTACCTAGTAACATTATTTCATTTAATTCTGTTTATATTTATAACTTACAACAGTTTACTTGAATAAAGTATATTTTGATTTTATAATTCCAGATATTTATAATAGTTTTAATAATATAACTTATAAATAAATATTCAACATATATTTTTAAAAGTTTAAGAGACAAAACAATAAAAAAAAACATGTTTGATTTTGGCTTTAAGAAAAAATAATGTATGTGGAATGTTTAATGAAACATAATTAACAATTAGTCAAGTGACCTGAGTCAGAGACGAACTGAACATGCTCAGGGACATCAATTTATTACAATACATTTTTGGAAAACTTGAATCATCAAGCTTTACTTGTTATTTGTATTCTACTGAGAAAAACTTGCAAGATATTCGGTGATTATTAAAATTCTTTCAAAAAATTTGTATAAATTACTAAGTATTAACAAAAATGTTATTAGGTACTAGCCGCCAATCCTGGTTTCTCAAGGATGTACATAAAATGTGTTCAGTGAAGGATAAAGAAAGAAAAATTATTGCTTTATTTTTATTCATTACATTAAAGTTTCATCATAATTATCACATGCAGGCCTACACAATGCTTTTGTTCACCGCTGAGCATGAGATGAGTAATAAACTCAGATTAAGCACATGAAAATTCAGTTGTGCTTGTCTGATTTTGAATCTGCAATTATCAGTTAAGATTTCATGCGTTCTAATTACTATCATCTCCATATATGTCTTTATAAAACTTTAAGGGTAGCTAGTTTATAATAAATCTAGCCAGATTCTAAACTGCCCAGTGAACGGAGCATTTAATATACAATCAATAATGTGAATTACGAGCTTATAATCTTTGATATAAGTGCATTTATAATTGTACTGAAATTAGTTTTATTAACTATAGGTACAGTTTTGTTATAAACTAATGATTCCTTTAATTATTTAGTAACATATGTTTATTTCATTTATATTAAGTATATATTGTACAGAAAATAAATTCAAGACCTCTTTAGACTGTGTGCCCATTAAAAGTTGATGTGTAGGCGTTGGTCCGTCTGATACAATAACAATTTTATGCAGAGACCTTATTAAAGTTTGCTCGACTCCCAATACCATAATAAAGAACTTGTTTAATGACTTATTTTTTGTCATATATTTGTTTCTTTGTTTAAAATATAGATATATTGAAATAAGCTTTCCTATGATTGGTTGGGGGGTTTTAGGTATAAAGAAGTATGTTCTATGGCAAATGTTCATACTAAATTTAGTCGAATACGGTTCAGTGGTTTCATAAAGCGTAGACACACAGACGGACTTACTTCAGCGTTTATAATATTATTATAGATTTATTAGGATACGAATAGATAATAATACCCACTCATTAGTTATTTGACTGCTTCGTTGAAGTTCAAATTGGAGACGGAATGTTTATCGTTAGGGATGTTCTCTGTAGTATTCCGTAATCTGGAAGTTATCACTCGTGCCTCGTTGAACACGTGAAGTCGTTGGTCCTGCATGGGAACTCTTAACAGTAAATAAATAACAATTTAAGGTCGTCCCAACTCTCAGATAAAGATATCAGACGTGGAAGAAATACTGCCGTTTGGATTAGGTATACAATTAGTTGAACCTACCGGCACTCCTGCGCACGT
This sequence comes from Vanessa tameamea, assembly GCF_037043105.1. Lineage (NCBI taxonomy): Eukaryota > Metazoa > Arthropoda > Insecta > Lepidoptera > Nymphalidae > Vanessa > Vanessa tameamea. Next base: position 6,544,735 of record NC_087336.1, read on the forward strand.
TAATCGTCAGATTTATGTTTAAATATTAGAAAGTCATTACGTCATACAGTTTCACTTTTGCAATTGTTTTATTTCGGTGTCGGTAGGTGGATTGTCAATTTTTTTGGCTTTTATTTGTGCCTAAAAGGCACAGATTAATAGGCCAATGTCACGTGCGAAGGAGAAGTGTCAAATTGTTCACCTGATGGTTAGTTGTCACCATAACAATACTAAGTATTATTGCTTGGTGCCCAGGCAGAACTTTAACGATGAAGTGAACTTTTTGGCACAGTCCAAATCATTATTCCATAAAGTTTTACGTTACTTTTTTATTTTCGAAAATGTACACGGAAATTAATACCTCAGACCAGAAAAGAACCGGTGAAAATATCGGGTTTTGCTCGTAACATCTGTTGTGTAGCACAATGGTTCACCAGTTAGTAAGTCTTCACCATAACTCTTTAGACATTGGCGTTGTAGGATACATGAAAAATCTTCACATTGCCAACGTACCACATTCCTTAGGTTGCTAATACGCTACCATCTTAGGAACTGAGATGCTATGCCCCTTGTGACGGGTAAATGTGTCACCTGATGGTAAGTGGTCCCCACTTCTCATAGACAATGGCATTGTAGGAAATATTCTTTTCATCGCCAATGCGCCACCAACCTATAGAACTAAGATGTTAGGTCCCTTGTACCTGTAGTTACACAGACTCAATCTTCAAACCGGAACACAATACTGTATTGCTGACGGTAGAATAAATGACGAGTGGGTGGTACCCAAACACAAAACTACCAGATCAATAATGAAACATTCCTAGCAGTTTTTCGCGTTGATTGTCATGGCAGAAATTTTGCAGATGGAAATTGTCAATAGACGATTATAAATTTTTATAGTATCAATAATTTTATCTCAAATGTTATCGTAAATTCCTACGCACATATTTATGAATGGGGTCGTTTTATTATCGTTCGTATTGCTAGAGCGATAGAGTCGGTTTCCACTTGTTTTAATACTGAGATATATATATCAATATGTTCAGCGATAACATTGTTTTGGACCACGAATATAATTGATTATCCAATAATAATAAATATTTGTGCGAGTTTGCATATAGATAAATATGTATATGTTAAAACAGTATGCGTTGCAATTGTATGGTCACTGGAAAGGAAAAAAGACTAAAGCGCCAAAGTGGTATTTTTGGAAAATTAAGTTTACTAAGTTAACTTTAAATTTCATTTCCAAAGAGCACCACTTTGGTGCTTCAGCGGTTCTATCTTTTCATTGATGATATGATTAATTGTGGTTTCAGTCTTACGTATCGGAATTACGTTAATCTTATTCGAAGGTTGCTGGTTCAAGTCCGGGCACATTTTTACACATGTCTATCGTCTATCTGAATTTACTTGGTGCTTTTGGGCATTGTACCCGTCTGGATTGGTACCACAGCAATACATTTGCCAAATTTGATCGTTTGCCTACTTATTATATTAAAAAAAAACATCAAAAGGTCTCTGCCCAATTGTAAGACTGTTACTATATGGGAAAGGGAAACTTAAAGGGCTGATTATCCTAATCCTAATGTAAAAGTTTTAATAAAAAATAATATTGCTAAGTGCTTATAAGTTTTTTTTCCAATTTCTCAACATAAACCTTAAATTGTTAACTTAAAGCGAGAAACTTAGTAATTAATATAAATTATTTATATTATAACAGTTTTTATAGTGTCGTTAGGTTAGGTTAGTTTTTAATAATATCATTCTAATTAAATAAAATTTCTGATAAGCATGTATTCGCCATGAAATGATTACCTATCAAATATTGTTTTAAGGTAATATTACGTTTGATATGTCTTGGTGATAAATACTAAAAATGTCTTCTGATATAGATTTTGAAATATCTTAGCGTATAATATGAATGAGTCTGCTGTTCGTATGTGCGCTACTTGTAATCGGGACACCTGGTGACGCTAATCGGGTCGTAGCCTGACCCCTTTAAATCGGGACGTCTCGCGGAAATCGGGACAGCTGGCAACATGACTTTGGGGTCATGAATGTGATCGAAAGTTTAACCTTATTACATGAAAGTAGTTTGTTGTCCCACGATACGAGAAGTTCCCACGACTAAGATACCGTCTGAGAAAGGCTGTGTCTGATTTCGGTTTTTAATACATTGATATGCATTAATGTTACTTAAAAACATATTAATAAATAAAGCATATTGTAGTGTACAAGGTTATACATCGTAAGCCTAATATAAGTGCAAAAATGAGTTTGTCTGTGTGTCAGATGAAAATCTGCCACGTGTGTGTACCACCAATTGGAGCCGCGTGGTGGAACATGCTCCTAAAGTTATTTTCTTTAAGAGAGAAGACCCAGTAGTGAGACATTACTTTAATTTGATATAATTATAACATGATGATTGTAAAACGATGGCGTTTCTTGACGTTTCTTGACAGAATCTACATTCTGAAACTTGTAACATACATTCTAAAGCGCTTGTAAGAGTCTTGGAAAGTATATTTTTAGTTTGAACAACCTGTCTTTGGTTATCGTCCGTTGAGAACGGCCGCTGCAACCATCGTCCTGTGAATGTATTTTATTTTCGAATTATCGTACGCGTTGTCAACACAAACGTGTTGTCCGTGTCTTTGGTTTGTCTTAGGTGCCGGCGAGTTTTTAATACCACATCATCAGAAGCAACAATTTAGGATGTTTGATGACCACATCATAAACAAGTTATTTCTTGATTTTTTACTCGGTGGTTGGGCTTTGTGCTATGTATGTATATACCCGCCTGAATAAGTACCGCTCACTCATAAAGGAATAATTCTAGTCACCCTGACTATAACATCACAGTTCCCAAGGTTGGTGGCGCATTGGTGATGTAAGGAATGGTTAACATTTCATACGGTTTCAATGTCTGTGGTTTGATTTACCATCCGGTGCCTCTTTTGCCAAATCGTCTATGCTAGAAAAACAAATGAAAGAATTTGTCTTCCTTGAATTGCGTTGGTCTTTGTGGTATATTTTCCTCGACTGTTATGGATGGTTTTTAGCCAAGGTATAGTTATTCAGCACGATCAGGTCGTCTTCGTAATGGGTCACGATTTTTAGATTGTAGTCCAGATTCTCTTCGGTAGTCTTCATTTGTTTTTATCTGTGATTCACGGTGTTTCTCAATCAGTTTACTAACGTACACATTGAGCTATTATTTCTCACACCTAATTAAAGATAGTAGCTTAATTATCAAGTCACGTACCGTGTCTATATTACTTACTAAACTCACGATAAAGCGTACTCGGCCGAGTGATATAGGTGACCTTCTGTCTGTGCTTCCCGAATCGCCCTATATAGACAATAGCGTCGATGTAACTCGGAAGTTGCTGTAATCGTCTCTCGTAGATGGAAACAGGCTGGTGACGAATTTATTCATTGTTTATTAAGAAAACCTAAAAATTAATAACTTTGTGTTTGTCGTTTATACGATACCAAAGCGTAAATAAGAACTAACTAAGCCATCGGACGCGTCTAGACGTGTCTAGTGTGTGGGTTCCGCGGGACGAGGGATCTGTTTTCTTTACTCTGTGACGTTACTCAAACTATTTATCTGATTCGTTTTGAAACCTTAGTGAGTTATTCTGTGTACGCCAAAAAGGGTCCTGTACAAAAAATACATTTCTTTTTGCTTGTCTATCCGTAGGAAGCCTGGTTAAATAAATATATTATAATTAATAAATAAATAAATATTGGACAACATCACATACATTACTCTGATCCCAATGTAAGCAGCTGAAGCACTTGTGTTATGGATATTTTAATAACGCCTGGTGTGTCAATATCAAAATCAAAATATTCTTTATTCAAGTAGGTTCTTAAAAGCACTTTTAAATCGTCACAGTTGAATTAAATGTAGGGCTACCACCGGTTCGGAAAGTAGATTCTACCGAGAAGAACCGGGAAGAAACCCAGTAGTTATTATTTTCCAACATTTCAATTACAGAGCATGTCAGTAAAGAACTCATTTTTTTTTTATATATCCTGCCTAGAAAACAATAAATACTATGTCGACGCCCTTTTATCTGAAATATAATCATTTATTATGTTTTATTTATCATTGTTTTTGACATGAGCTTTCATTTTATCATAAATTTATAATGTAACTTATCATACATACGAATACCGTTACGAATATACGATATACGAATTCAATGCTTCAATCACCTTACGATATTAAAATTTATATAAATCAACGCTATTTTGATTGTAGATCTTACTGAGAATTGTCAAGGAGTTGACTAGTAATTCTGTCTCTTAAATGATATTACAAAAACGACTGTGTGCTACAATGTATGTACTACAATTGTACATAATTTACTTTGTAATGTATAGAAATCAACGAATGAATATATGATACGTCACGGATTTTTTTTAATGTATATTATTATATATTTAACATGTGATTTAAATGTATTTAAAGGTAAAGTTATTTTGAAGACAAAAACTGTTTTTTTTTAGTTACGAATCTATACCGCGACGCGTCTCTTGTATTGAAACAAGAATTTATCGTTGCTATGCGTCTTTTAAATCACATAGGGTCGTTTCCGTATCACAAGTGTTACAATAATACCAGTATAAAACCATGTGTATTTTTCGCACCGTTATCTAACCCCAGGAGAGACCGTAATAACAAAGCATTACAAACATCCAGACTACAATAAGCACCCTTAAATGAATAATTGCTACGAATGGGGGTCGAACCTGTTCATGCAGTATGTATTGACATATGCACTGAAAACTCGAACATAAACCGTGTCTGTGACAACTGTACTAATATATATACGGAAGTAACTCTATCTAATACCTTTTGACGCGTAAGCAGCTGAACCGATTAAGGTGAAACTTGTTATGGAGATAGTTTGAGTCCCGGGAAGGACTTGGCTACTTGTCTAATTCACCCCTCAAGGGGGTAAAATGAGGTGCCGGTTTGTGTGAGTTATGAGTATAGTTTTATAAATTTCGCGCGGGTAAAGTCGCAGGTTCAGCTAGTAAATATAATCTTTTAAGTACATTGTATTGCCATATACAATACTTGTTGACTTCCAGGGAGGATATATTGTATGTATGTATTTGGCTAATATAACTTATAAAAAGAGTAACTACTGAGTTTCTTGCCGGTTCTTCCCGCTTGCATCTACATTCCGTACCGGTGGTAGCTTCACTTAATATCGTTTGTAAGATGACAATTCAATAGTGCTTGTAAAATCCTCCTTGAATAAAGTATATTTTGATTAAGAATTCCGTCAATAACATATATATACATTAGCTTTATATATACGAGCTTTGTCTAGTTGAGTACATAAACATACGTTTCTATTTTATTCGGCAGGAGTACAGCCTATTTCAGCTACAAGAGGCTTAAAAGACAAATAAACAACATTTGACATTGAATTTACGCGATATCACTGGTCGAGATCTCGTATAATTTATGGTATTCTCTATGGATCCGCCTAAAGAATATTTTTGAATGGTGAAATCGTTATTGAAACTTTGGAAGTAAAATTAATGTCGACGTAAGTAATGTGGTGTTATAAATATATGTTTATTGATCGAGAACAGTTTGTAGTGCTTTATATAGCCGAGTAAAATAATAATAATAATAATAATTGGACAACATCACATACATTACTCTGATCCCAATGTAAGTAGCTAAAGCACTTGTGTTATGGTAAATCAGAAGTAACGACGGTACCACATACACCCAGACCCAAGACAATATAGAAAATTAATTAACTTTTTCTACATCGACTCGGCCGGGAATCGAACCCGGGACCTCGGAGTGGCGTACCCATGAAAACCGGTGTACACTCTACTCAACTACGGAGGTCATCATTATTAATTAATTATATAGCAAATTAACAATTGTGTATATATTTGTGATAATAATATATATAAATATATGTATGTCATATAGTCATGGAAGTCCGAGCGCTAGAAGCTAGGTGTCGATATGTGACTGTGTTTACGAGTTTGTTGTGTGACGAAACAACACGAGCCTTGTATATATTTGTGTAGGATTTTAAAACTAGACATAATCATCGATTTTTAATCTGTTCCATATGAGTACTATGTTTAAATTATTTTTTAGAAGTTCATCTTTATAAATTGAATGTTTCGGCTATTAAATCTTGGGTTTTGAACCTGCGACCTTCATTGATGACGAGGAACATACTAATAATAAGAATGTTTCTATTCTAGCAACGAAGACATCAGTAAATGGAGATGACGTATGACAGTGACGTCATCGCCAGGATTTGTGATAAAGTTTTGTGCTAAGTGTTCGTTCGGTGCCGTTTCTGTGTTCGCGCTCGAGTGCCGGTGCCGTGGGGGTTAAAGTGGCGCCACCGCGTGTGCAATGACTGTTATATGGAGGACATTCTGTGATACGAGCAAGGAACTCTTGGATTTATCGGAGAAGCTGATTTGCTAAAAGGTAAGGCTCTAAATGTTAAGAGTAATAGCCCGTTGATGTCTCTCTTGCTGAGCTTAAGCCTCCTCTGTGTCTGGATTGAGGAAAGTCGCGTATTCCACAACGCGGCTTCAGCGCGGTTCCAACACACATTTAAGCGACAATAGTGCAACGGTATACGGGAGGCCTAGCGATGGCGTCCCCCCTCCTAACACAAGTGATAGGCTTAAAGGGAGGGGTAAATAGGAATATTAGTATATTCCTTTTTTTTTTTTAGCATTAGCAGCCTGTAAATTTCCCACTGCTGGGCTAAAGGCCTCCTCTCCCTTTGAGGAGAAGGTTTGGAGCATATTCCACCACGCTGCTCCAATGCGGGTTGGCGGAATACACATGTGGTAGAATTTCGTTGAAATTAGACACATGCAGGTTTCCTCACGATGTATTCCTTCACCGCCGAGCACGAGATGAATTATAAACACAAATTAAGCACATGAAAATTCAGTGGTGCCTGCCTGGGTTTGAACCCGAAATCATCGGCTAAGATGCACGCGTTCTTAGCACTGGGCCATCTCGGCTTAATTAAAGAATATAACAGATTTGAATCGGACTCATGCAGGTTTATTCACGATGTGTTCCTTTATCGACCACGAAATCAGGTGCTGGCAAGGGTTCAACCCTGCTATCTTCGTTTAAGATTCACTTCCAACCACTGGGCCATCTCGCATTATAAAGAGGAAAGATAATATTAATGATGGCCAGTTAGTCTGTCTGTGATGGACTTGTTATCTATATTAATTTTGGTTCTATTAATAATAGGTAGTCTAGACGAGCAATTTATGATAAGTGGACGGAATCGCCCGTTTTGAATGTCAGATTTATATTTATTAATTGCTAATGATAAGTAGAAGTATTTGAGGGATTTTTCGTTAGAGCGAACAGCTTGCTCACGAAGAACGAAGGCAGGATGAACAGATTATCTGTAACATAGTTGGTCTTTTGGTTGGTGTGGTCTATGTACCTAGAAATGTTTTTGTGTGAAGGAGACCTAGCTTAGGAACTTCAACAGCACCATATCCTTAGCTTTATTTTGGCCTTAAGTCGTGCCGACAGGGCACGGATTGTTTCGCGAAAATCACATACTACGCCGCACGAGACATGATGAGAAATTACCATGAAAATATATTATTTATAATATTATTATTAATACAAAACAGTCACTAACTTTAGAATATTCAAAGTTATAAAATGAATATATTTGTGTGTGCTTGGATGGGGATGTCAAGATGAAGCGTCTCATGTAACGATCGTTCCGTCAGATGGCACACTATCCTCAACCAGCCACGCTGGAAGCGGCGCTGCCGCTGCTGGTGCGCCCCGACCCCCGCCTCCGCCAGCAGCTCGGCGAGCGGCTCGCGGCGCTCGTCCGGCGCGAAGAGATCACGCACGAGATCGTGGGCCCGTTGCTGGACGCGCTCATCACGTGGCTCAATGGTGGAAACTTTAAGGTAAGACTAGTTGTTAAAAGATGGCGTTGAATTATTTCTGAAGTTTCTGAATCGCGCTGTCTAGATTTTTTGTTAATAATATATATATTTATGACAGTGTAACGTATATAATGAGACTGCTTACTTCGGCAGTGAACACTGGTTGTTCAGGAAACGATTTTATTCATGTACAAATAATCACACGGATTATTTTTTTTCAATTATCTCTTACTAGTTGCCCCCCGCGGCTTTGCTCTCGTTTTAAAGGTTCATCGTTCAGTCAGGTGTGACGTATAAAAGAATCTCATGCCCTTTCTTGGGGTTAAAGCTGTCACGTGATGTTCGTTTCAGTGATTTGGCTGTGAAAGCGTAACAGTCAGACAGAGTTCTTTCGCATTAACGTGACAAGCATGAGATGAATTACAAACACAAATTAAGCACATGAAAATTCTTGTGGTGCTTGCCCGGGTTTGAACCGGCTATCATTGGTTAATATAATATATACGCATTCTAACCACTGGGCTATATCGGCTCTTGTTAGTTTCGCTGTGAGTCGATACAGTTTGCTAATGCATCAATAATTAGTAATCAAAGTGACAGAACTTTTGACGTCGTGTTACTACGTCGCGACGTTTCGTACTTTTGTGGTTTCATTGTAACGTTCCGCGCGCTTCGCCTGTCCCCCTTCTGATAATCTGAGACCGACAACTTAAATTTCACGTATAGTGTTGTATGTCGAGTCGAAACACAACACTGACTGATCCCTATTTATAACAGGAATGGTTTTTTTTTTGTAATTGCATGTTGGCCACCTGATGGTAAGTGGTCACCACCGCCCGTAGACATTGACGCTGTAAGATATAATAACCATTCCATAGATCACACCGATGCGCAATCAACCTTGGGAGCTAAGATGCTGATGCAAGATGTCCCTTGTGCATATTGTTACAGGGGCTCCCTCACCCTTCGAACCGTAACACATCACATATGATAAATCGGTGGCACCTACCCAGACGGGCTTGCACGAAGCCCTACCACCAAATATCAAGCAGTTTGTTTAGGATGTAAACTTATATTGAATTTATGATTTTTTTAAATAGTGATTGAGTTTTACTGTAAGTTGCAACAAATAAAAGTTTTTTCAAAAGCTTTTATTTAACTTGCAATGTCTGTATATACGTATGTGCGGGTGGAATCTTGCTAATCGATTTTGAAGCGGATATCTTTAACCGATTTGGATGAAATTTTGTATACACGTTAAGTTTCGATGACAATACTCGAAGCATGACGTCATTGTAAGTTGATATGGTGGAACATTCGAGATGGCAGAATACTTAGTAATTTTTTATGCACTTTGCAATAAAGGTATAAAATTTATTCTTCTACTCACATCGCAACGCGCTTCTTTACGTCAAGATCTAAACTTAATGCGGGTTAAACTGCGAAGCGTACGCAATCAAAATGTACATACTTATATTATATACTGAATCCTTCCCGAAAAGCGCTGCATATTCTGGTGATGTTTTATATACATTTTACATATTAGTTCAGATTACGTTTGATTTATTTTATTTGTGAGTCTCGAAAAAAAGATACGCACTGAATAAAGCCCCTAGCTCTTATGACTTTTGTTATGCACTATTATTATTAAAGTAACTATTGTTATATTATATATATATGTTTTTATGATAGACAGTATATATCGATATTTATTTTGTAGATACTATACGAATATGTATGTATATGTTTTTTTTTATGTAGTTTTATATAAGTATGTGCATATATTGTTAATTCATTATTAATTACCGCCTTCATGGTTTTCCGTTTGACCTAAAGGTTGACTGGCAGAGAATGCCTTTAGGCATTAAGTCCGCCTTTTGTCCCATTTACTTTGTCAATAAAGTATTTAAATAAATTAATAAATAGATATTGTTAATATTAAACAATTTAAGGTTTACAAGTTGTGTGTCTTCAATTAAAGGAGACCACATCATACACTATAAAGCAAACCATTTAAATACAATTCCCATAAAAAGTGAAAAAAAAATCATAACAGCAAAGAAATCAAATATAATTATGATCTCGTATACCTAGTAGTTAGAATATTAGGTCCATAAATATACAAGGAAGCTGTAACAGTTTAATTACATTGTTCTGGAACGCTGGTCAAACACGGATAAACTAATTCGGATTTGATCTGAACGCTCATTGGTCGATCTCCATCGACTAATCCGTTAATGTGAAATTAGTCTCCTATTGGTGGAAATTCGACCGCGGTCATTTGTAATGAAATATAAAACGATTGATTAGCTTAATAATGCGGCTTAACTGGAGGATACCTTTGCATTATTATAATTAAAAAAGAAGCTGAACAAACACTTTACTTGTTAAATTGATGTCTGTTGTCTTTGGCAGAATGAAGGAGCAAAATTCTTTGTTGATAATAAATAAAAAAAAAGTGACGCATACTATGTATAAATTTTAGTTTAAACTCTCCCCCGTGTGCGCAATATTCTTAAAAAGAGCGAAAACGTGCTTAAGGTATTGTAAAATCAAAATGTCCCTTAAAACAGACACTGTGGTTTCCGAGAGGCTGCCGTACTAAATTAATGTTACTTCCGGTTGCGGTAACCTGGCTGTTTATGCGAAATAATTATAACACAGTACGTAATAATAATATTAGATTGAATTTATATATGTATCTAGTTAAATATATATGTATAAAACATTCTTGAATTTAAACAATAAAATTGGTACGGACACAAGTCTGTGGAGATCACGCGGAGATACAATTAATAATAAGGAAAAGTCGCACGTGTTAATATGTCTAATGTCTTGGTCTATTGTTTCTCGAAGTATTGCTCTCGGCGATCGTTCCGAAACTGTCAAATGTATTTTTTGTTTTTTCAAAGCAATCGAACGATCGCCTAACGATGTATCATACACACTCTGATTCAGACGACACGCGTGATCACGTCGCGTCTTATTCTGTACTATTTTGTGAGAGGCGAACTTGAAACTCACCGCAGACTTGTGAGAATATGATACCCGTTACATTGGTGCAAGGAGTGCACATCAATTACGCCAGGTTATATCTTACTATGGTTTATTGGTAGGGTTTGTGCGAGCCGTCTGGGTAGGTCCCCTCATCGATATATATTCTACCGCCAAACAGCAATACGCATTGTTGTGTTCCGGGAAGGGCGAGTGAACCAGTGTAAATACAGGCACAAAGGACGTAGCAATTTAGGTTGGTGGCACATTGGCGGTGTAAGGAATGGTTTATATTTCAAACAGTGTTCATGTCTATGGGCGGCGGTGACCACTCACCTACAGGTGATCCGCCTACCTATATCGTAAAATATGTAATGTTAGATATTTATTTATTTGACACCAACAAGTCGTACAATAGAAATACACAATAGACCAAAAGTCATCGTCATGATAAGTAATTCGATAATTGCCTACTTTTTTACAGGTGTTCCAAAATCACTTGAAAATTGAAATGTAAGGGTATTCTCTATTTCAAACTGATATTTATATCTATACTTAGTATTGTAAATGCGAAAGTTACTGTCTGTCTGTTGTTCATTCACGGTCAACCCACTGAATCGAATTGATGAAATTCGGTAGTCAAGTCTACTTTTTGATGCCTGACACCAAACAAAACCTAAAACACGAACGAAGCCACGGACGGCAACGAGTTTATATACACGCGCATCAAAATACACGGCTTTCAACATTCCAAGAGGGAGATACGATGAGGTCTCACTGTATGACATGTCATCGTAATCTTTCGATAACTAACAATATTGATATCCTTATCTTAAATTTGACACATCGGTATTTCAGGGATATTTAGTTGATATGAATTGCAAAGTTCGTTTTTTTTTGGCATTTGTTGGCGGATGAATATATGTTCCACCTGGTAAGTGGTCACCACTGCCCATAGACAAAGGCGCTGTAATAAATATTAACCATTCCTTACATCGCCTATGCGCCACCGACCTTGGGAACTAAGATGTTATGTCCCTTGTGGTTGTGATTACACTGGCTCAAATATGAAATGGTATTGTATTGAAATAAAATGTTCAAAAGTTATTTATAACATAACCTATTGAAAAATTTAAAGCTCACGTCAAAAAACATTGATAAATAAGGCATATTACTCAATACAAAAAATGTTTGTACTTTATTTGACATACACTAATTGGAATGATGGATTAAAGTAACTACTGAGTTTCTTGCCGATTGTTCTCGGTAGGATCTTCATTCCGAACTGGTGGTAGCTTCACTTATTATAGTTTGTAAAATGATAATTCAAAAGTGCTTGCAAAGGCTACTTGAATAAAGTATATTTTGATTTAGCGGTGGTGAACACTTATCATAACGTAGCCGAATTGCCCGACCGCTTCTGAATATCATAAAAAATAAATTGTTCATATAAATAGCGCTCGCAATGCATGATTCCATGAGATGAATATCAAATTAACGCGTTCATGCGTCCACGCGCACGGTCCTTTCCTTAAATAAATAAATATTGGACAACATGACATACATTGCTCTGATCGCAATGTAAGTAGCTGAAGCACTTGTGTTATGGAAAATCAGAAGTAACGACGGTACCACAAACACTCAGACCCAAGGCAACATAGAAAACTAATGAACTTTTTCTACATCGACTCAGCCGGGAATCGTGCCCGGGACCTCGTCAGACCATGACTTTCCGGTTTCGATATATATGTATAAATGCGAAAGTAACTCTGTCTGTCTGTCTTTTTGTCTGCCTGTTGTTATATCACGGCCAAGTCACTGAACCGAATTTGAT